>NC_134691.1:237907667-238137667 GCF_050947455.1 Rhinoderma darwinii
CATCTAACATGTGTGCAAACCTCATCATCAACTACAAAAAACGTCTGACTGCTGTGCTTGCCAACAAGGGCTTTGACACCAAGTATTAAGTCTTGTTTGCCAAAGGGATCAAATACTTATTTCTCTGTGCACAATGCAAATATATAGAATTTTGACAATATGATTTTCAGTTTTTTTTTTTTTATATAATCTATCTCTCACTGGTAAAATTAACCTAGCCTAAAAATTCTAGACTGTTCATGTCTTTGACAGTGGGCAAACTTACAAAATCAGCAAGGGATCAAATACTTCACTGTATACACATATACACACACACACACACATATATATATATATATATATTATATATATATACACACACACACACACACACACACACACACGCAAGTGTTATAAAAATAGCAAATAAAGCGCAAAATCATTATAATAACTTCTTTGCCCAAATGCGAATGCACTGGAAATACTACACATTCAATTCCAAATCAAAATAAAATATATGCAGTTTGTGTTAATCATTCACAGAAAGTAAAGAAAAAGGAATATTAGGCTTAGTTCACATCTGCGTCAGGTTCCCGTTCTGACGTTCCATCGGAGCTTCCAGTCAGAACGGGATCCTGACTGAAACAAACGGAAACCATAGGTTCGACTACGTAGTCGACTATGCTATTAATTCTGTCAAAACTACGGAACACTTGCACAACAGAGACAAACGGAAACCATTGGCACCGGATCCTATGGTTTCTGATTGATTCAGTCAGGGTCCTGTTCTGACGGGAAGCTCCGAGGGAACGTCAGAACGGGACCCTGGCGCAGATGTGACCGAAGCCTTAGGCTGTTCAAAAAGATATAATTGCCAGCATTTTTCTTTAAAAACTCAAAAATGTAATGTATAAACTGAGAAAATGTTCCAGATTTCACTTTACTGCACTAATATTTGGTGCCATAACCATTGTTTCTGAAAACTGCTTGACATCTGTGTTGCATGGAATCGACCAACTTCTGGCACCTCTAAACAGGTATTCTAGTCCAGGAAGATTGGACTACATTCCTCAGTTCCTTTCCATTTTTGGGTTTTGCCTCATACACCAATTTTTTTTTATGTCACCCCACAAGTTCTCTATGGGATTGAGCTTTCCACTCCATTAAAGGACTATGCAAACTGATATTGTATTCTATTCCGTTAAATTCTAAAGCCATTGAGTGATTAGAACGATTAAAACGTAAAATGTATTAATTGATTTCTCAGGGATTAAAATATTGATGGCGGCCATTGCATTAGAGTCATGCACGTTTCGGGAGGTGGAATTTGCACAAAAACAGTGCTAACCGGCATCAATATTTTAATCCCTGATGACGTATCACGCCAATCTGTGATACTGAAACGCGTAGGATTACTTTTTCAGCAAGTGGTTTCAGTGCAATATATAATAAGGGGAAATCGTGGTCTAGGGGTGGAATCATATCACTAATAGACCTTTCTCAGTTCTGACCACTTGTCTGAACCTGTATGTTTGAATTTGGGATTTCCACTCCATTACCTCAATCCTGTTTGTGTATAACCACTATGTTGTTCGTTTACTTGTGTGTTTTGGGTCATTGTCGTGTTGAAACACCTATTTTAATGGCATTTCTTCTTTGGCATAGGGTAACATGTTCTCCTAAAGTATTTTGATATATTCAAACTGATCCATGATCTCTTGTATGTGAGAGAAAAATCCCCATATCATGACTTACGGTCTTCAGTGTACTGTGGCTTGAATTCAGTGCTCGTGGGTCGTCTGACATACTGTCTGCGGCCACTGGACCCAAAAAGAACAATTTTGCTTTCATCAGTCCACAAAATGTTGCACCATTTCTCTTTGGGCCAGTCAATGTGTTCCTTGGCAAATTTTAACTTATTCAGGACATGTCTTTTTTTCAACGGGACTTTGCGGGGAGTTCTTGCTGGTAACTTGGCTTCACTTAATAGTCTACTGATTGTAGCAGTACTCACTGGTAACTTCACCTCCAGGAAGATCAAAGAAGATCTGATCAATGGCTGAGCATTTGCCATTTTGGCTCTTCTTCTATCCATTCGACCAGTAGTTCCCCGCTTCCTTCCGCATCTTTCAGGTTTTGGTTGCCACTTCAAGGCATTTGAGATCATTTTAGCTGAGCAGCCTTCAATTTGCTGCTCTTCTCTATATGTTTTTCTCTCTCCAATTAACTTTTTAATCAAAGTACGTTTTTCATCAGAAACAATGTCTGGAACGACCCATTTTCCCCAGTATTTCAGAAGGAAACGCACTATAACCAACATGTGCAACATTTGCCACCAACCTACCTTAGGGCCTGTTCACATCAGCGTTGGCTTTCCATTCAGGGGTTCCATCGGAGGCTTCCGTCATGGAACCCCTCAACGGAAAGTCAAACGGAACTTAGCTTCCGTTTGCATCACCATTGATATCAATGGTGACGGAAACATTGCTAATGGTTTCCGTTTGTCACCGTTCCGGCAAGTTTCAGGTTTTTTTATGGAATCAATAGCGCAGGTCACTTCTTAGGACGTTTTTGGAGCTGTTTTTCATAGACTCTATTGAAAACAGCTCCAAAAACGGCCGTAAAAAATGCAGCAAAAACGCAAGTGGCTTAAAAAAGTCTGAACATAAGGAGCTGTTTTCCCTTGAAAACAGCTCCGTATTTACAGAAGTTTTTTGCTTAGCGTGTGAACATACCATTACAGTCAACACTATTACTATATTACATTATTTCTATTTTTTGATCACCTCCACCAAAACAATCAAATAAAAAGTGATCAAAAAAATTTAAGCATCCCAAAATTGGACCCTTAAAAACTATAGCACACTCTGCAAAATACAACCACTCACACAGAGGGTTAATGGGTAAATGTATTTTCCCCATATTGATGTGTACGGGCAACACAATTTCCACTTGACTTCTGCTGTTAGAGTAACCAAGTTTCGGGCATGTTTGATTTTAACATGTCCAAACCTTTCTTTCTTCAGGAAAAGTGACAGGAGAGAAGTGATGCAGTGGCTTATCCTATCTCCCTTTGGCAGCAGTAAACATGCATGATCACATAATCCAAGCTTTGGTAGCCTAATTTAGTGAAATTAAGTGTAGTGAGCAGGAAATATATTATATATATTATATATATTATATAACCTAAATCCTAAAAGGTACTTTTTATATACCATCAACACTAATATAACCCACATTTATCTATTTGCCTTTGCCTTCTTTGCATATTTATATGTTGCATATTAGTCCAAAATAGTGTCCTATCTGCTGTGCGTAATATTTAATCCCTTCCCGCTTCAGCCACTTTTGACCTTCCTGACAGAGAATCATTTTTCAAATCTAATGTGTCATTTTATGTGGTAATAACTGTAATAATTGGAGTGCATTTAACGATCCAAGTGATTCTAAGAATTTTCTCATTACACACTTTACTTTATGTCAGAGGTAAAATTTTGTCGATACATTCATTGCTAATTTGTAAAAATCACAAAAACTTCCATTTTTTGTAACATTTTCACAAAGTTTAAATGCATCTGCCTGTAAGGCAGATATTTTTAGGGACCAGTTCAGTTCTGAAGTGGCTTTGAGGAGCCCATTCATTAGAAACCCCCATAAATCACCCCATTTTACAAACTGTACCCCTGATATTCAAAACAGTATTTGGAAAGTTTAACCCTTAAGGGCATGCCCCCACGTGGCGGATTTCCTCCGCAACTGTCCGCATCAATGCCGCACCTAATCCGGGTTGCGGATTACGGCTGCGGATCTGCCCAAAATGTGCAGTAAATTGATGCGGACTAGCTGCTGCGGACTGGGGTAAAAGTACTTCCCTTCTCCCTATCAGTGCAGGATAGAGAGAAGGGACAGCACTTTCCCTTGTGAAAGTCAAAGAAATTCATACTTACCGGCCGTTGTCTTGGTGACGCGTCCCTCCTTCGGCATCCAGCCCGACCTCCCTGGATGACGCGGCAGTCCATGTGACCGCTGCAGCCTGTTATTGGCCTGTGATTGGCTGCAGCCGTCACTTAGACTGAAACGTCATCCTGGGAGGCCGGACTGGAGACAGAAGCAGGGGAGTTCTCGGTAAGTATGAACTTCAATTTTTTTTACAGGTAGCTGTATATTGGGATCGGTAGTCACTGTCCAGGGTGCAGAAACAGTTACTGCCGATCGCTTAACTCTTTCAGCACCCTGGACAGTGACTATTTACTGACGTCTCCTAGCAACGCTCCCGTCATTACGGGAGCCCCATTGACTTCCTCAGTCTGGCTGTAGACCTAGAAATACATAGGTCCAGCCAGAATGAAGAAATGTCAAGTTAAAAAAGCAAAACGCATCCGCAGCACACATAACATGTGCATGACAGCTGCGGACTTCATTGCGGAAATTAGAATCTCCATTGAAGTCAATGGAGAAATTCCGCCATGAGTCCGCAACCAGTCCGCCACTGCTCCGCAACAGACAGAGCATGCTGCGGACACCAAATTCCGCTCCGCAGCCTATGCTCCGCAGCGGAATTTTACGCATCGTCTAAATGAACACTTCTAAATAGAAGTGGAAGTCAATGCAGAAACGGCTCCGCTGCGGATTAACGCTGCGGAGTGTCCGCAGCGGAATTCAAGTGAAATTCCGCCATGTGTGAACCCAGCCTTAGGCGTTTTACAGGAATTAAGGCAAAACGGAGGTGAAATTTACAAATTATTTTTTTTGCAGAAACGCAATTTCATTTATTTTTAAACACAGAAGTTTTCAATATTTATTGCCAAGATTCTGCAGTTTTTAGAAATATCCCACATGTGGTAATGCTTTTACAATTAGATGTAGTTTTAGCTAAAAGGACGAATAAAGTAAAAAAAGAAAATAAATAAAGAATAAAGGAGAAAAAGCACCCAACAATTTTTAAAACAATTTTTTGAGATTACGGTAATACCCCATATGTGGTCATAAACTGTTGTTTTGGCACACTGTAGGGCTCAGAACGGAAGGAGCGCCATTTGGAGCACAGATTTTGCTTGATTAGTTTCTCAGGACCAGAAGTCAATTGCAAATCCCCTAAGGTACCAGTACTGTGGAAACTCCCCAAAAGCGACTCCAATCTAGGGGTGTAGTGAGCTTTTTGGCCCAACAGGTGTTTTATAGATGTTATTAGAATTGGGCAGTGATAATGAAATTATTTTTTTTTTCTCCAATTAGTAGCTTTAACATTTTTCATTTTCTCAACAAATAAAAGAGAAAAGGAACTCTAACATTTGTAAAGCAACTTCTCCAGAGTACAGAAATACCCCATATGTGGTCATAAGCTAGTATGGTTTGCGGAGGCCATGTCACATTTGCAAAGCCCCTGAGGTACCAGTACACTGGAAACTCTAGAAAAGTGACTCCATTTGGGAAACTACACCCCACAAGGAATTCACCTAGGGGTATAGTGAGCATTTTGACCCCACAGGTTCTCTCTGAATTTATTGAATGGGGCTGTTAAAGTTAGAAATAATTAATTTTTTCAATAAGATGTAGTTAAAGCTAACCATTTATCATAAGGAATAAAGGAGACAAAGCACTTAACAATTTTTAAAACAATTTCTTCTGAGTACGACAATACCCCATATGTGGTCATAAACTGCTGTTTGGGCGCAGTGTAGGGCTCAGAAGAGAGGGAGTGCCATTTGGCTTTTGGAACACATATTTTGCTTGGTAGTAGTTCTGTTTGGAGTTTTACTGGTATTTCAGTTTATAATGTGGAGGCATAGGTAAACTGGGAAAAATACATCAGGGCATAATAAAGTGGTATAATAATAGGGTAAAAAAATAATAATGATACAATTGGTACACACTCTGCTCCTTTGGGGAATTTTGCTGGGAAAATATTGTCCTGGTATAATACGGGCACCCTCGCTTCCTGCAGATATGTTTGGCCACTCCCCTTCCTGGTTCCTAAATATTAGGGCCTTGATAATGGCTTCTTGAAACAGAAGATTCTTGAATTACGGTAGCCATAACTTTGGGAGGCAAAGTGATAAAAAAAAAAAAGCAATTCCTGCAGAGCTTTTTTTTTTTTTTTTTTTTTAATGCGGCATTCACTGTTCTGTATAAATTCCATCTTAATTTTATTCTGCGGATCAGTACTATTATCACTATACCAAATTTATATGTTTTATTACTGTTTTGTAACAAAATGATTTTTGGGTCGCCATATTCTGAGAGACATAACTTTTTTGCTTTTCGGTCTACAGAGCTATAAGAGGGCTGTTTTTTGCGGGACGAGCAGTCATTTTTATAGATACCATTTACTTGCGACTTTTTGATCACTTTTTATCCTATGTTTTTTTCGAGGTAGGGTGACCAAAAACAGCAATTCTGGAAAAGTTCTAATGTTTTGTTGTTTTAAATAGTGTGATTCCGGCGATACCAAAATTATAGTTTTTTTAAGTTTTACAACTTTTTGCACCAAAAAGTTCTGTCGCCACGTATCATAACTTTTTCATTTATTCGTCGACAGACCTGTATGAGGGCTTGTTTTTTCTAGACGAGCTGTTACTCATTTTTGTATACATGTAGATCATTTTTGCATACATGCGACTTTTTGATCAACTTTTTATTCCAATTCTTGGAAGGCGAGGTGACCAAAAAGTAGGAATTTACTACCGGTAATTGTATTTCCAGGAATCCATCATGACAGCACCACAGGAGGTTGCCCTATTGACCTCTATAGGGACAGGAAGACAGAGAGGTTAAAAGGCCCCTCCCACCACCCACTTGCCAGTGTTTTTCAATTACTACACCAGGATGGATGCAACCCTATTTTATTTCTAGAGATAATAACTGACATGTTACTTGCACAAATCAGAATTTCAATAAAGGGAGGGAATGTAAGGGTGCTGTCATGATGGATTCCTGGAAATACAATTACCGGTAGGTTTAATTCCTACTTTCCAGTACATCCCTCATGACAGCACCACAGGAGCAATACCAAATTATAATGCTCAGGGCGGGACTACGGATTGGAGGACTTTCAGTCCAAAACTTAAATCCGTATCTGACAGAACATCTAGCCTATAATATTTTCAAAACGTATGATGGCTTGACCAAGTGGCAGCTCTGCAGATTTGGACCATAGAGGCTTCTTTTCTTTCTGCCCAGGATGCTGAAACTGGCCTCGTTAAATGGGCTTTAATGCCTTGTGGGGCACATAGTCCTTGGAACTTGTAGGCTTCTTGTATGGTAGTTTTTACCCATCTCGCTAGGGAGCCTTTCTTTCCTCTATTCCTTCCCCCATACAGGACAAATAGATTTTTATCTTGTCTCCAAGAGGAGGTTCTATCCAGATACTGAAGAATTGTTCGCCTGACATACAGGCAAAATTGTGATATTCATTTTCACTGCCTATGGACTGATTTACACGAGCGTGTGCGTTTTGCGCACGCAAAAAACGTGGCGTTTTGCGTGCGCAAAATGCACTTTACAGCTGTGTGTGTCATCAGTGTATGATGCGCGGCAGCGTGATTTTCGCGAAGCCGCCATCATTATGACACTCCGTTTGGATGTTTGTAAACAGAAAAGCACGTGGTGCTTTTCTGTTTACATTCAGAGTTTGACAGCTGATGCGCGAATCACGCAGTTCGCACGGAAGTGCTTCCGTGCGACCTGCGTGGTTTTCACGCACCCATTGACTTCAATGGGTGCGTGATGCGCGAAAAACGCTGAAATATAGAACATGTCGTGAGTTTTACGCAGCGCACTCACGCTGCGCAAAACCCACGGACTGTCTGCACTGCCCCATAGAGTAATATAGGTGCGTACGACACACGTGAAAAGCACGCGCGTCGCACGCGCGTATATTACGCTCTTGTAAATGATGCCTAATTCTAATAAATTCTGCAAAAGACCCTTGGAGTCTAAATGCTCACTATACCCCTAGAAAAATTCCTTGAGGGGTGTTTCCAAAATGGGGTAACTTGGGGGGTTTCCACTTTTTTGGAACCCCCAGGGCGTTGCAAATGCGGCATGGCACCAAAAAACAATCCAGCGAAATCCGTGCTCCAAAATCCAAATGGCGCTCCTTCCCTTTTGAGCACTGCCATGGGTCCAATCAGCAGTTTATTACCACATATGGGGTATTGCCGTAATCAGGAGAAAATGATTTACAAATGTTGTGGTTCTTTTTTTCCTTTATTCCTTGTAAAAATGTAAAATTTCTATGCTGTTTCCGGAAAAAAAATCTATTCTCATTTTCACTGCCTAATTCTACTAAATTCTGCAAAAAACCTGTGTGGTCAAAATGCTAACTATACCCCTAGATAAATTCCTTGAGAGGTGTAGTTCCAAAATGGGGTCACTTTTGGGGGGTTTCCCCTGTTTTGGTCCCTCCAGGGCGTTGCAAACGCGACATGGCACCTAAAACCAATCCAGCAAAATCCGTGCTCCAAAATCCA
Organism: Rhinoderma darwinii; assembly: GCF_050947455.1. Classification (NCBI taxonomy): domain Eukaryota; kingdom Metazoa; phylum Chordata; class Amphibia; order Anura; family Rhinodermatidae; genus Rhinoderma; species Rhinoderma darwinii. The sequence goes on from NC_134691.1 coordinate 237,916,118, forward strand.
AACGGCGCTCCTTCCCTTCTGAGCCCTGCTGTGGGTCCAATCAGCAGTTTATTACCACATATGGGATATTGCTGTAATCGGGAGACATTGCTTTACAAATGTTGGGGTGCATTTTCTTCATTATTCCTTGTAAATATTAAAAATTTCTATGTTTTTTCAGAAAAAAAGTAGGTTTTAATTTTTACAGACTAATTCCAATATATTTAGCGAAAAACCTGTGTGGTCAAAATGCTAACTATACCCCTAGATAAATTCCTTGAGAGGTGTAGTTTACAAAATAGGGTCACTTTCGAGGGGTTTCCCCTGTTTTGGTCCCACCAGGGTGTTGCAAACGCGACATGGCACCGAAAACCAATCCAGCAAAATCCATGCTCCAAAATCCAAATGGCGCTCCTTCCCTTCTGAGCCCTGCTGTGGGTCCAATCAGCAGTTTATTACCACATATGGGATATTGCCGTAATCGGAAGACATTGCTTTACAAATGTTGCGGTGCATTTTCTTTATTATTCCTTGTAAATATTAAAAATTTCTATGTTTTTTCAGAAAAAATTAGTTTTTACGTTTTACAGACTAATTCTAATAGATTTAGCGAAAAACCTGTGAGTTCAAAATGCTAACTATAGCACTGGATATATATAAAGTACAGTTAAGTTTACCGCTCAGACGGTGCTGGTAACATAGGAGGGAACCTCCAGCTCACCTTGAGGCAGAAGAAATGCAAATGCCTGATGCGCACGGATCCTCGTGTCGGCACACGCTGATGAAATTGTAACAGAGAAAAAGTTGAGATCCAGCGCACGAATATGTTAAAATTGAATCCAGTTCCAATTTTATTGAATGAACAGCATAAAACAGGGAGTCTTATTCCCCAGTGGGTAGGGTGGATGTAGGTAGAAGAAAAATGAAAGCGTAGCCTACGCGTTTCAGACGATAGCCTCGTCCTTAGTCATGGCTGAGAATGAATCAGCTGATTGACACTGCATGCTGAAATTTAGTTTATGATTTACAAGTACACCCAGATCCTTCTCAACAATTGACTCCCCCAGTGTAGCTCCCCCTAGGACATATGATGCTTGCAGGTTTTTCGTACCCAGATGCATAACTTTACATTTATCTACATTAAACTTCATTTGCCAAGTGGACGCCCAAACACTTAGTTTGTTTAAATCTGCCTGCAATTCATGAACATCTTCCATAGTCTGAACTATATTGCATAGCTTGGTGTCATCTGCAAAAATAGAAATAGTGCTATTAATCCCATCCTCTATATCATTAAAGAATAATATTTAAAAGTGTATATATATGTATACGATTATGATGGTAAGATCAGATTATCTCTATATATTGCAGAGATCATTGTGGGTGTATATGTTTTTTTAACCATTTTTTATGTATGTAAATTTATATAAATTTAAATGTTATGCGGCTATATAAACCTGTTAATTAGACACGTCACACATGTCCCACAGGAAGCCGGAAGGGCGAAACCCAGGGTCGCGCGAGAGTGTTTGGTGTGCTGCCTAGAAATTTTAAAGATTTTTACTTACCTTGATGCTTTTATTTCTTGTTACTTCTGTGAGTATAGATTAAACTTGGCGTGGAGCAATCTTTTTTCAGAGGGTGTTGCACTATGTGTCTTCCTTTTTCCATCTATTAGAGACATAAGATCCTTTTCCTACCAGGAGTTCTTTGAATGTGGAGAGAGACGATAAGGAGCTTGGTGGAACTACAAGGATAAGAATTTCCATCCACACCCTCATTGGATTGTGGATTGTCCACTGCATTTTTCTGGGAGAGAGTGTCCATATTGAATGATATTGGACTGTTACCAGCACCGTCTGAGCGGTAAACTTAACTGTAATTTATATATGTCATTTAGGGTATTTGTTGGATCAAATGTGGTGCCTATTTTCAAAAAGGGCACTAGGTCTTCGCCGGGTAATTATAGACCAGTAAGCTTAACATCAATTGTGGGGAAAATGTTTGAGGGGCTATTGAGGGACTATATACAGTATTATGTGACAATAAATAGTATTATAAGTGACAGCCAGCATGGTTTTACAAAGGACAGAAGCTGTCAAACCAACCTGATTTGTTTTTATGAAGAGGTAAGCAGAAGCCTAGACAGAGGGGCCACTGTGGATATAGTGTTTTTTGGACTTTGCAAAGGCATTTGACACTGTCCCTCATAGACATCTAATGGGTAAATTAAGGACTATAGGTTTAGAAAGTATAGTTTGTAATTGGATTGAGAATTGGCTCAAGGACCGTATCCAGAGAGTTGTGGTCAATGATTCCTACTCTGAATGGTCCCCAGTTATAAGTGGTGTACCCCAGGGTTCAGTGCTGGGACCACTATTATTCAACTTATTTATTAATGATATAGAGGATGGGATTAATAGCACTATTTCTATTTTTGCAGATGACACCAAGCTATGCAATATAGTTCAGACTATGGAAGATGTTCATGAATTGCAGGCAGATTTAAACAAACTAAGTGTTTGGGCGTCCACTTGGCAAATGAAGTTTAATGTAGATAAATGTAAAGTTATGCATCTGGGTACGAAAAACCTGCAAGCATCATATGTCCTAGGGGGAGCTACACTGGGGGAGTCAATTGTTGAGAAGGATCTGGGTGTACTTGTAAATCATAAACTAAATTTCAGCATGCAGTGTCAATCAGCTGCTTCAAAGGCCAGCAAAATATTGTCGTGTATCAAAAGAGGCATGGACTCGCGGGACAGGGATGTAATATTACCACTTTACAAAGCATTAGTGAGGCCTCATCTAGAATATGCAGTCCAGTTCTGGGCTCCAGTTCATAGAAAGGATGCCCTGGAGTTGGAAAAAATACAAAGAAGAGCAACGAAGCTAATAAGGGGCATGGAGAATCTAAGTTATGAGGAAAGATTAAAAGAACTAAACCTATTTAGCCTTGAGAAAAGACGACTAAGGGGGGACATGATTAACTTATATAAATATATGAATGGCGCATACAAAAAATATGGTGAAATCCTGTTCCATGTAAAACCCCCTCAAAAAACAAGGGGGCACTCCCTCCGTCTGGAGAAAAAAAGGTTCAACCTGCAGAGGCGACAAGCCTTCTTTACTGTGAGAACTGTGAATCTATGGAATAGCCTACCGCAGGAGCTGGTCGCAGCAGGGACAGTAGATGGCTTTAAAAAAGGCTTAGATAATTTCCTAGAACAAAAAAATATTGGCTCCTATGTGTAGTAATTTTTCCTTCCCTTTTCCCTTCCCTTGGTTGAACTTGATGGACATGTGTCTTTTTTCAACCGTACAAACTATGTAACTATGTAATACTCAATTTAGTTTTGCCTGCTCTGGTCTGAGAGAGATTTTGTGGGTATTTGAGCCAAGAGAAACCATCATTATATTTATACCACTAGATAAATTCCTTGAGAGGTGTAGTTTCCAAAATGGGGTAACTTTTGGGGTGTTTCGGCACCACAAAACCTCTTCAAACCTGACAAGGTGCCTAAAATATATTCTAAAAAAAAGGAGGCCCAAAATCCACTGGGTGCTCCTTTGCTTCTGAGGCCTGTGTTTCAGTCCATTATCACACTAGGGCCACATGTCGGATATTTCCAAAAACTGCAGATTCTGGGAAATAAATATTGAGTTGCGTTTCTCTGGTAAAACCTTCTGTTTTACAAATTTTTTTTTATTAGAAATTAATTTCGGCAAAAAAAATTTAATTTGTAAATTTCACCTCTACTTTGCTTTAATTCCTGTGAAACGCCTAAAGGGTTAAAACACTTTGTGAATGCGGATTTGAATACCTTGAGGCGTGCAGTTTACAAAATGGAGTGACTTCTGGGGATTTTCTAATATATAAGGCCCTCAAAGCCACTTCAGAACTGAACTGGTCCCTGAAAAAATGGCCTTTTGAAATTTTCTTTAACAGGTTCCAGACCGCTGGCCGTAAATATACGGCCAGCGGTCAGGGTCTCTAAAGTCCGGCGTATAGTATATATACGGCCGCACTTCAGAGACTGTGCACGCGCGATCGCGTGCACACAGCTCTATGCCCTGGCTGTTGCTAACAGCCATGGGCACTGGGCAGAATGTCAGGGGTCAATCTTTTGGCCCCTGAACATGTGATCGCTGTGACAACCAATCACAGCGATCACATGCATTTCTGCATAGAAAACAGTGTGCACGCGATCGCGTGCACACAGCCCTGTGCCCTCGCTGTTACCAACAGCTCTGGGCACTGGGCAGAGTATCAGGGACCAATCTGATGGTCCCTGAACATGTGGTCGCTGTGACAACCAATCACAGCGATCACATGCATTCCTGCTTATAAAACAGTGTGCACGCGATCGCGTGCACACAGCCCTGTGCCCACGCTGTTACCAACAGCTCTGGGCACTGGGCAGAGTATCAGGGACCAATCTGATGGTCCCTGATCATGTGGTCGCAGCAACCACATTTGTTTTATTTTGACTTTTCTGGCAGTAAATCTCCTGCCTCTTTTCTTCTCCTCAAACATTGTTTCAGTTTGAGGAGAAGAAGAGACTCGGGAGAATTGCTGCCAGAAGATTACAGTTACAGTTACACAAAAAATACAGTTACACTCTAAAACATTCTCTGTATAGATAGATTTCTATCTATCTATACAATCTATCTATCCATCTATCTTTTTTTCTATCTATCTACCTTTCTTTCTTTTATTCTATTAGAATAGGCAGGTAGGGAGTATATAATTATATATATATACACATATATATAATATATATAGCAATAGCGGTTTATTTTTTTGTTAGCGATAGTGTAGATATATATAGCAGTTAGTTTGTGTGTTTTATAAAAAAAAAAAAAAAAAATTTGTTTAGTTAGTGTTAGTGTTAGTTACGTTATGGCGAGGAAGTTGTTTAGCGCCGAGGAGGCATACGCCATGCTGTGGTCTGAGTCGGAGACCGCATCAGAGATGGCGTCCGAGATGGAACCTGTTTTAGGTAGTGACGATGACAGCGTCACTTCAGGTTCATCTTCAGGGGACGTTGTCCCTGATGCAGTCGAAACTGCAGAGCATGAAAGCGCAGGGCCAAGTAGCGCGGGACAGCCTGGTCCCTCCAGTCCAGGCTCTTGTATGGGCACCTGCCCCATCTTTTGGGCCTAGAATCCACGGATTTACGGCCACTCCTGGCATAACCGTGGACAATACAAATTTTGTCCAAATGGATTACTTCCATTTATTTATAACGGACGACATCCTAAATCAGATTGTCCACGAAACAAATTTATATGCCACGCAATATATAAGGCAGAAACCTTCATCCACCCATGCCAGAGATTGGACGCCCACCAATTTGCTGGAATTAAAAAAATTTTTGGGGCTCACCCTAAATATGGGTATTGTCAAAAAGCCCTCCATTAGGTCTTACTGGTCAACAAGCCCCGCCCAAGCCACCCCAGTATATTCTGCAGTAATGCCCAGGTCTAGTTATGAGACAATAATGAGGTTCCTCCACTTCAATGACAACGCACAGGCCCCCCCAAGTACCGATGCAAACCGGGATCGGTTGTTCAAAATAAGACCGCTAATAAATTCCCTGAATAATTTATTTCTGCAACTCTACACCCCTGAGCAGAATGTAAGTGTGGACGAATCCCTCCTCAACTTTCATGGCAGACTTAGCTTTCGCCAATATCTACCTTCCAAAAGGGCAAGATATGGCGTTAAGCTCTACAAATTGTGTGAAAGCGGGTCAGGATATACCACCGCCTTCAGAATTTATGAAGGGCGGGACCGCACAATAAATGTTCCTGGATGCCCCCCTGATCTTTCCACCAGCAGTAAGATTGTGTGGGAGATAATGCAGCCTCTGCTTCACAAGGGGTACCACCTGTACTGTGATAATTTTTATTCCAGTGTGCCCCTGTTTAGGCATTTGCATGCTGCAAGGACTGGGGCATGTGGTACCATGCGCAAAAACCAAATTGGTTTTCCACAGCAATTAGTGGGGAAGCGCATGGTAAAGGGGGACTCCTGTGCTTATGCATCTGAAGAATTGCTGGCGGTCAAGTTCAGGGATCGCAAAGACGTGTATGTGCTAAGCACGATTCATACCGCAGGAACAGTGGCAGTGAGGGAAAGAGGGGCAACATCGGACAAGCACAAACCAGTGAGCGTGTCCGAATATAACAAGTACATGGGGGGGGGTGGATTTAAGCGACCAGGTTTTACAGCCCTATTTAGTAAAACGCAAAACTAAAACCTGGTACAAAAAGTGGCCATTTATTTGTTACAGGTGGCCATCCACAACTCATTTGTGCTCTATAAAAAAAACAGAGGCAGAGACACATACCTGGATTTCCAGGGAAAAATTATTGAAGGCCTCATTTTTGATGTTCAGGACACCCGAGAATGCCCCCAGTCTGAGGATGTCACGCGACTGACTGAAAGACACTTCATCAGTCGGATTCCCCCAACAGCAACCAGAAGCAACCCCCAGAAAAAGTGCCGCGTCTGCAGAAAAGACGGGCACCGCAAAGATTCCCGATATTTCTGTCCCTCATGTCCCTCGCAACCAGGCCTGTGCATTGAGCCATGTTTTAAAAAATACCACACTGTTCTGAATTATTAGATTTTAGTTAATTTGTTGAAAATATATTTGCCCTACATTACGTTTTTATTTTTCCCCTGATTTTACTCCAAGGGTGAGGGAGGGAATGGGTGGGTGGGTGGGGGGTGGATGTCTTGTTTGATGTTTTCTAAAGTTCATCTGCTGGAGAGCTCCATTTGCATTAACCTGCAATTTCTTATTTTAGAAAACCCCAAAAAATAAATTCCCATTATACCCCTAGATGAATATTTTGGGATTTCTGCTTCAAGAGCAGATATTTTGGAAGTGTTATAGAAACTCTGTTGAGTTTTGTAAAACCAGCTTTGAAAAAAAGCGATTTGTGAAATAATCTTCTTCTATCCTCCGCCCTCCTACATCTCTATGTGATAAATAAGACCACATATTTGGTATCCCCGTGCACGGGAGAAGTGGCAGAATGTGAACGGAGATTAATTTTGTCCGTGGTCTATACCGTGTGTGAAAAATGCTGGTATAAACTGACGCATTTGCTAAAAAATAGCTAATTTTATTTTGATCCATCTTATTCAAGAAACTTTCAGAAGAAAACTGGACTGTCTAAAAATATGATAAACCCCTTGAAGGAAACCTTGTGGGGTCTACTTGTGTGAATGAAGTCATTCATGGGGTGTTTCTAATGTTTCAGCAGCATTAGGCCCCCCAGAATACAGTATGCGGCTATAAAATCAAGTGCAGAATTCCTGGACCAAAAAGACTCCTTTTATGCCAAGCCCTGGCACATGCCCGCACAGTGAATAAGGCACACATATTTGGTATCCCCATGCACGGGAGAAGTGGAAGAACGTGAAAGGAGATGAATTTTGGCCGTGGTCTATACCGTGTGTGAAAAATACTAGCCTAAACTGACGCATTTGCTAAAAAAGTGCTGATTTTATTTTGTTCCATCTAAGAAACTTTCAGAAGAAAACTGGACTTGCTAAAAATATGATAAACCCCTTGAAGGAAACCTTGTGGGGTCTACTTGTGTGAATGAAGTCATTTATGGGGTGTTTCTAATGTTTCAGCAGCATTAGGCCCCCCAGAAAACTGTATGCGGCTCTAAAATCAAATGCAAAATTCCTGGACCGAAAAGGCCAAAAAGCCTCCTTTTATGCCAAGCCCTGGCACATGCCCGCACAGCGAATAAGGCACACATATTTGGTATCCCCATGCACGGGAGAAGTGGAAGAACGTGAAAGGAGATGAATTTTGGCCGTGGTCTATACCGTGTGTGAAAAATACTAGCCTAAACTGACGCATTTGCTAAAAAAGTGCTGATTTTATTTTGTTCCATCTTATTCAAGAAACTTTCAGAAGAAAACTGGACTTGCTAAAAATATGATAAACCCCTTGAAGGAAACCTTGTGGGGTCTACTTGTGTGAATGAAGTCATTTATGGGGTGTTTCTAATGTTTCAGCAGCATTAGGCCCCCCAAAAAACAGTATGCGGCTCTAAAATCAAATGCAAAATTCCTGGACCGAAAAGGCCAAAAAGCCTCCTTTTATGCCAAGCCCTGGCACATGCCCGCACAGCGAATAAGGCACACATATTTGGTATCCCCATGCACGGGAGAAGTGGAAGAACGTGAAAGGAGATGAATTTTGGCCGTGGTCTATACCGTATGTGAAAAATACTAGCCTAAACTGACGCATTTGCTAAAAAAGTGCTGATTTTATTTTGTTCCATCTTATTCAAGAAACTTTCAGAAGAAAACTGGACTTGCTAAAAATATGATAAACCCCTTGAAGGAAACCTTGTGGGGTCTACTTGTGTGAATGAAGTCATTTATGGGGTGTTTCTAATGTTTCAGCAGCATTAGGCCCCCCAGAAAACAGTATGCGGCTCTAAAATCAAATGCAAAATTCCTGGACCGAAAAGGCCAAAAAGCCTCCTTTTATGCCAAGCCCTGGCACATGCCCGCACAGTGAATAAGGCACACATATTTGGTATCCCCATGCACGGGAGAAGTGGAAGAACGTGAAAGGAGATGAATTTTGGCCGTGGTCTATACCGTATGTGAAAAATACTAGCCTAAACTGACGCATTTGCTAAAAAAGTGCTGATTTTATTTTGTTCCATCTTATTCAAGAAACTTTCAGAAGAAAACTGGACTTGCTAAAAATATGATAAACCCCTTGAAGGAAACCTTGTGGGGTCTACTTGTGTGAATGAAGTCATTTATGGGGTGTTTCTAATGTTTCAGCAGCATTAGGCCCCCCAGAAAACAGTATGCGGCTCTAAAATCAAATGCAAAATTCCTGGACCGAAAAGGCCAAAAAGCCTCCTTTTATGCCAAGCCCTGGCACATGCCCGCACAGTGAATAAGGCTCACATATTTGGTATCCCCATGCACAGGAGAAGTGGAAGAATGTGAAAGGAGATTAATTTTGGCCGTGGTTCATACCGTGTGTGAAAAATGCTAGCATAAACCGACGCAATTGTTAAATTCTTGCATTTTTTTCCAATTTTGCCCACTTTAGAGAAAAAAAAAAAAATGATATATACTGACAAATGCCACTAAAACAAAGCCCTATCTGTCCTTTAAAAAGAGTGTAAAATTCAAAGATGAACTTTATTCACCTGCTGAGTTATAGTCATCTAAAGAAGCGCATAGCAAAATTGTGAAATTTGCTCTGGTCATTTAGCTGTAAAACAGCCTGGTCCTTAACCGGTTAAAATATGAGAAATTGCTGCTAAAGTTCTAAGCCTTGTAACGTCCTAGAAAAATAAAAGGACGTTCAAAAAACGATGCAAACATAAAGTAGACATATGGGAAATGTTAACTAGTAACTATTTTGTGTGGTATTACTATCTGTTTTACAAGCAGATACGTTTACATTTAGAAAAATGCTAATTTTTGCACATTTTTTCTAAATTTTGGCACTTTTCAGAAATAAATACCAAAATTATCTACCAAATTTTTTCACTAACATGAAGGGGTTAAGGCTGAGATCTGCACTTTTAAGGTACTCGGGCTAAGCCCTTTTTTGAATCCAGATTGCAAGAAATCTAGGATATTGGGAAGAAAGGGTTCTGGTCCCTGATCTCCATACCAGGAACAGAATTTCTTCCGAATTTTTTAATAGACTTTCGAGGTAACTTCTTTATGGCTTAATAAGATAGTTGAAATTACCTCGTCTGACAAACCGTGGTTTCTCAAGATCTGCCTTTCAGGACACAGGCTGACAACTTCAGAGTTTCTATTCCCTGAAACAATAAGGGACCCTGGGAGAGAAGATTCTTCTTGATTGGGAGCATGGTAGGGTCTTCCAATGCTAGGTACTTTAGGATTGGAAACCAGCTTCTTTTTGGCCAATAGGGAAGAATGATAAGTTGTAAAATTTTCCTGGATTTTTCTTAATACCACTGGTATTAGAGGAAACGGAGGAAAGGCATAGGCCAAATCCATGTCCCAGGTTTGGGATAATGCATCTACCCCCAACGGGTTGTCTTTGATTTAGGGAGAAGAATGTTTCTACCTGGGAGCTTTTCCTTGTGGCAAATAGGTCTATTTGTGGATAACCCCACCTTCAGGTTAATGACATAAAAATTTCCCTGTTCAGGGACCATTCTCCGGGGACCACCTTGCTTATGTTCTTTGGGCAGAGCAACCAGTGGAGAGATGACTTCACTGTTTTGGAAATCTGAATTCTTGAATTCAAGGAGTCCTGTTTTCGATCCCACTGGGACAGGATCAGATTCTGTAAGGGTCTGTAGTGAAATTGACTCCATGGAATGGATTGGATGCAAGATGTCATCAATCCCAACATACGCATTCCTTCCCTTATGGAGCAGGTGCTCTTTCCCCAAAATGTTCTCACTTCTGTCAGTAGAAGTATTTGTTTCTCCCTTGGGAGGAAGGAATGTTGGGGGGAGGAGTCTAGCAGCACTCCTAAGAAGACCTCCTGTTTTTGGGGAGGAAGACTTGACTTCTCGAACTTGATTATCCATCCCAATTCCTGTAGTAGAGAAAGAATCTATAGCCGATGGCTGTTTAGGATAGACGGAGTATCTGCTGTCAACAGGAAATCGTCTAAATATGGGATAATCACTATGCTTTGACTTCTTAAGGATACCATAATCTCTGCCATAATTTTTGTAAAAGTTCTGGGGGCGGAGGAAATACCGAAGGGGAGACAGACAAATTGGAAATGGAGAACGGAAGGACCGTTCTGAATCGCAAATCTGAGGAATCTCTGGTAAGCGTGGTGGATAGGGACGTGATAGTACGCATCCTTTAAATCGATTGTACAGATTAACGCTTCTTCTCTTATTAGAGGAATAGTCGATCTGATAGACTCCATTTTGAATTTGCGATATTTCACCAATTTGTTCAGTAACTTCAGGTTGATTATCGTCCTGTAAAAACCATTTGTCTTCTTGGCCAAGAAGATTTTCGAATAGTGGCCCTTGAATCTTTCGTTGTGGGGAACTGGAATAATTGCTTTTAATCTTAGCAGTTTCTGGATGTCCAAGAGAAGGATCTGGTGAAGATCTATTGATCGGTACTTGGTTATTAGACATTTCTCTGGAGGAATGGAGGAGAATTCTATTTTGTACCCATCTTCTATAACCTGTAGCACCCAAGGGTTCTGGTTTACTCTGGTCCAGTTGGAATAAAAATGTAGGAGTCTTCCCCCCACACTCTGGGCGTGATTGCTTTGAGGGCTTTGAGTTATTGGGGTTGAGGAGATATCCTCGACCCCTTCCCCCCTTGGGGTAACTCCAGCGACAGGACTTCCCTTTCCCTATGTAGTTCAGTAAGGTTGTTTCCCTCTGTTGGCGAAACTTACGAAACTGAGGGGGCTTTTTAGGTTTCTCTTCTGGAAACCCCTTTTTTCTATCCATTGCACTCTCTAGCATGTTATCCAGGAGAGGACCAAACATCAGAGATCCTGTAAATGGGATAGAACATAGTTTGTTCTTGGACTTCGTGTCTTCTGACCACAACTTGAGCCATAATGCTCTTCTAGCAGCATTTGAGAGAGCCCCATTCCTGGCAGCAAATCTATTCAGCTGATGCATCTACCAAGAATCCGGTTGCCATATTTAGTAAGGGTAGAGATTCTAATACGTCTTCTGTTGATGTTTTCATCATTAAATGGGTCTCCAGTTGGTTTAACCATATAAATATCGATCTTGCTACAGATGTGGCCGCAAACTTTTTAAAGATTAAAACGGATGAAAATTCCCAAGCTCTTTTCAGCAGTCCGTCTGCCTTCGGGTCCTTTAACTGAGAGGACTCTTCGAAGGGAATTGCGTTTTTTTTAGCAACCCTAATTACTGGAATATCCACTTTTGGGATCTCATCCCCAGGTTTTGTGTCTTCTGGATCAAAGAGAAGTCTGTTTCTAAATTCTCTTGAGATGAAGAGTCTTTTTATGAATCCTCCCATTCCGTCGTTACCATTTTCTTGAGATTTCATTTACAGGAAAAATCTTTGTTTTCCTCTCAGTCAGGCCCCCAAACATCTCATCCTGGATGGTAAGGGGTTGGTCTTCTTTGGGAATATCAATTGTCTCCCGTATTGCCTGGATCAAGGTATCGGACATCTCTGAATAGAAGATTTTTTTTTCTCCTGAGTAGATGAGGCTGAAGGCAAGAGTTCTTCTCCTTCTTCTAACTCACCCTCCGATAAATAATAACACTCCTGCTTCCACTTCACTCCGTGGCCTTTTTGCCTGGGAGTGTGATGGAGTTTCTTGAGGAGGGGTGAGGGAGGCTACTGACTGACTCACTTCCTTGCGAATCAGAGGCCTAAGTTCAGACATAAACTTCGGTTGTTCCTCTTTTAGAAGTTTTGCGATACAGTCTTGACACAACTGTTTCTTATGTGACTCTAGCAGTTTTTTTCCCACAAGTCGCACATTTTTTAACCTTTTTTTTAGGGTCAGTTTGTCTCTGAGAGGAATCTTTATCCTAGAGAAAACAAAAGGCAGGCAAAGTAAGGTGTACTTACATACGGAGTCGTAACCCTTACCCCAAGGGTGAGACTCACATGACCCTGGGACATATCTGGATTTCCATCAGAACGAGGTAGTTCCATAACCGCAACAAGCAACAGTCAAATGCAATACCCAATTCCAGAAGATATATGCTTAAGGCTCTATATATAATCCACGTTAGAGGTATTAGCTCCACCACCATACCTGTGTGGGTCCGTTTAAATGCGGGCGTTTTGAATTTCCCTCCTTCCAAGATGGTCGCGGACCGAAAGTAGCCTGGCGTCATTTCCGGTCGCGGCTATTCCATTGAGATGTGGCCGCGTCATAGTAGGCAACTCAGCACTCCCAGCTATGCACACGGGGATATTACCAGCGCTCCAACCACATGGAGCTGCCGGTCCTCGCATTATCACGCAGCTTCGGCCGAAGCCTGGCTTGGGAATCCCGAACGCCACACACTACCGGAACCCTGCCTAGGATTCGTAAGGTGGGTGTTTTGGTTGAGAGCTAAGGGACCTCTCGTTAGGGAGGTAATTAGCCTAGGCACATAGGAGGAATAGAAGGGAGAGTGCACGGACTCCCCGATCTCGCCCCCTGCCCGAGTTTATCCAGGAGCGATGTCTCTCTGCTCCTGACCTTGTAGGGACAGGAAGAACACTGACAAGTGGGTGGTGGGAGGGGCCTTTTAACATCTCTGTCTTCCTGTCCCTACAGAGGTCAATAGGGCAACCTCCTGTGGTGCGGTCATGAGGGATGTACTGGTAATCAGCAATTCTGGCCGTTTTTTAGGGTTTTTTTTTACGGCGAACACCGCACGGGATAAATATCATACTACGTTCATAGTTCAGGCCGTTATGGATGCAGCAATACCAATTATGTATAGTTTATTTTTTTCCAATAATAAAAAGGACTTGATAAGGGAAAAGGGTGATTTTTTGTTTTGTTAATAGAAACTTTTCTTACCCATTTTCTTTTCCCCTTTTTTTTTTTAGTGCCACTAGGGGACTTGAAGGTCCAACTGTCTTAGGGTATGTGCACACACACTAATTACGTCCGTAATTTACGGACGTATTTCGGCCGCAAGAACCGGACCGAACATAGTGCAGGGAGCCGGGCTCCTAGCATCATAGTTATATACGATGCTAGGAGTCCCTGCCTCTCTGCAGGACAACTGTCCCGTACTGTAATCATGTTTTCAGTACGGGACAGTAGTTCCACGGAGAGGCAGGGGCTCCTAGCATCGTACATATGTATGATGCTAGGAGCCCGGCTCCCTGCACTGAGTTCGGTCCGGGACTTGCGACCGAAATACGTCCGTCAATTACGGACGTAATTAGTGTGTGTGCACATACCCTTATTGATATTCTAATACATTGAACTACCTACGTAGTGCAATAGTAGTGCAATACATTAGAACAGTCAGTGTCACACTGACAGGCAGCTTATTAAGTCCTGCTTTCGGCAGGGCCTAATAGGCTTCCGTACTTGGCAGACCAGTAGGCCATTGCTAGGCCTCCGGTTACCATAGCAGCAATCGTAAACCCCGCGATCGCGTCGTGGGGATGGAGATCGGCTACAAACCACTTAGATGCAGTTGTGCATTTGACCACGGCATCTAAGGGGTAATGGCGGGGATCGGAGCTAGCTTCGGTCCTTGCCGTTACAGCAGGGTGTCAGCTGTAACATACAGCTAACATCCGCGTCTGGTGGCGCAGGCTCAGCTTCTGAGCCTGTGCCATCTTTTTATCGTAAGTATACATTTTGCGTGAAGCACTGGCTTCACATGACGTATACTTATGACAGATGTCGTCAAGTGGTTAATTAAGTAAAAGCGAAATTAAAAGTAAGTGTGGTTTGGTCAGGATTTAGACAAATTGCAATCAGAAAAAAAGTTGCATCTCTACACACACAGGCCCTGGCGTAGATCACTTTGTGGGGACTCGCAAAACAATGAAGACCCTTGATGCGTGTTGCAAGCTTATTTTGGCCAAAATATGAGCGAATACCTCATGTTTATTATTTTTGCAGGATGCAACATCCACCATACATGGCAGGTGGCAGTTGTTTTATACAGATAACATCTGCCTGCAACAGCCCGGAGGTAACCCGGATTCTGGTAGTTTATCCCCTCGGCCACGGTCAATAGCAACTGCGGCACCAGTGCGGTTGGACAGAAGGGGCTCCCTCTGCCCCGATAACCCTACCTCAACTAAATCACATGGTGCCGATACGTTTTCATGGCTGCTGGAGTTCTAGTTAAGGCTTCCAGGTATGCGTTCTGTGTCCCACTGTCAGGCCATTTCATTTCAAGAGAAAGTAGCTCTGAACTCTGAAATCCAGGCGTTTTGGAAGCAGATTTTCACTGTGTTTTTGAAGCGTATTTTGAGGCATATTTTCTAAGCGTTTTTTGAAGTGTCAATGGGAAAAATCAAAATGCTTCAAGAAGTGACAGGTCACTTGTTTTTTTTTTATGAAGCATTTTTTCATACAGCAGTGTAAAAATAAGCAATTGAAATCAATGGGAAGCTGTTTGCAGGTGTATTTCAAGTGCATTTCGTTGCGTAATATGAGCGTTTTACGCTCCAAACTACACTAAAAATAAGCCTTGTGAACTTGGCCTTAAAGGGGTATTAACAGCTTACACATTTATGGCATCTCTAAATGATATGCCATAAATGTCTGATAGATGCGAGTTCCAGCTCTGGGACCCACACCTATATTGAGAAACGGCGGTCACCCAACCCTCATTTTGCTTGGTGGGGAGGCCGCTGGCGGAAGATATCAGTTGGGGACTAGTGGATAGTTATGGAAACAACCTAGCAAGCGCTGCAGCAAAAAGTCTGGGGTGAGCGATAGCCATTCTACATATAG
This sequence comes from Rhinoderma darwinii, assembly GCF_050947455.1. Lineage (NCBI taxonomy): Eukaryota > Metazoa > Chordata > Amphibia > Anura > Rhinodermatidae > Rhinoderma > Rhinoderma darwinii. Next base: position 237,931,546 of record NC_134691.1, read on the forward strand.
GTGTGGGTCCCAGAGATTACTCTTGCTGTGCTGTAAGTACCACAGAAACGTTACAGAAGTGTCGGGATTGTGAATAGACATCCCGTCCTGGCTGGAAGGAATGTCTATTCACTGTCTAAACACTTCAGTAACGTTAATGTGTTAGTATAAGACAGCACATACTGATCTAGGAGGATCCCTATGCGCTGAGGAAATGAATGGAGAGAAGTGTATGATGCTGATTGGTCAGCGTCATACACTTCTCCCCACAACTCCCACTTGGTCTAAAGTAAAAATACGCCCAGTTGGGCATTAACAAAATAATTAGCATAAAGCTAAAATCACTCCTAACGTGGTAAAAATAGATCGTTTTACTAAATAAAAAGCAGTGCTGTCACCTACTTATGTAGGAGATAGGGCACTTATAATGTGGTGACAGAGCCTCTTTAAGGGGTCTCAGTCCTTAAAGATGCTCTGTCACCAGATTTTGCAAGCCCTATCTCCTATTGCAGCAGATCGGCGCTGCAATGGAGATAAGAGTAACGTTTTGTTTTTTTTAAAAACGAGCATTTTAGGCCAAGTTATGGCCATTTTTATATTTATGTAAATGAGGCTTTCTAAAGTACAACTGGGCGTGTTTACAGTAAAAGTACAACTGGGCGTGTATTATGTGTGTTACATCTGGGCATGTTTACTTCTTTTACTAGCTGGGCGTTGAGAAGAGAAGTATCATCCATTTCTCTCCACAACGCCCAGCTTCTGGCAGTGCAGACACAGCGTGTTCTCGAGAGATCACGCTGTGACGTCACTTCCTGCCCCAGGTCCTGCATCGTGTCGGACAAGCGAGGACACATCGGCACCAGAGGCTACAGTTGATTCTGCAGCAGCATCGGCGTTTGCAGGTAAGTAGCTACATCGACTTACCTGCAAACGCCGATGCTGCTGCAGAATCAACTGTAGCCTCTGGTGCCGATGTGTCCTCGCTCGTCCGACACGATGCAGGACCTGGGGCAGGAAGTGAGTGACGACACAGCGTGATCTCTCGAGAACGCGCTGTGTCTGCACTGCCAGAAGCTGGGCGTTCTGAAGACAAGTGGATGATACTTCTCGTCACAACGCCCAGCTAGTAAAAGAAGTAAACACGCCCCGATGTACACACATAATACACGCCCAGTTGGACTTTAGAAAGCCTCATTTACATAAATATAAAAATGGTCATAACTTGGCCAAAAATGCTCGTTTTTAAAAAAAAACAAAAACGTTACTCTTATCTACATTGCAGCGCCGATCTGCTGCAATAGGAGATAGGGCTTGCAAAATCTGGTGACAGAGCCTCTTTAAGGGGTTAAGCAGACCGTGTCCTCAGCTGAAAGTCAGGATCACTGTTAGTCAAGTTCACGTGACAGCAGATTATAAAACACGGTATGCTGTACAAAACGGTTTCACCATTCTGTAAAGCAAAAGGAGCTTTAATTTTGTGCATTTTATGTTTATTAGAATGAGTGTATACTACTCCTTTAATGAATTGCTTTCTATGTATTAAAAAGATAAAATCTTATTGTAAAAATGTTCAAAGGTCATGCTTTGTTGTTTTGTAGATTGTAAACATGAATAGAAGAGCAGGTGCACCTCCCAGCAACAAAGTTCCCCTAGCTACAGAATCTGCTGTGTGAGGACTTCCCTGTACTATGAAAATGCAAGTTGTTCACCGCATGAGTCACGACTACAAGAAATGTTAGGCCTTAGGTCAAACTTTTTACAACACTTAAAAAAAATAAAGTTTTTTTCAAAGGAAGGGTTTATATATATATAGCATTAAGTTCCCCACATGTGACAGATTTGTTGCGGATTTTCAGCAGCAAGATCCACACGTAACATATTCTGGTTCCGATTTTGGCGCTGATTCAATGTGGATTTCGCCTCTACTATATTGCAAAGTGTGGAATCTGCTGCGAACATCCTCAACAGAATAATTTTAAAATCCGCAGCATGCTTAGATTTCCATGCAGAAAATGTTCTGCAGCATGTGGATGGGATTTGTTCAAATCTTATCTATATAGCTGGTACTGAAATCCGCTGCGGATTTGACATCCCGTATGCAGGGGACCTTAAAGATGAGCTTATTCTGCATATCAAGTGTTTTTCCAATATTTAATTTTACATTTTGTTTAGTATATCCTACATTTTCTTATTAGACAAATGAAAAAAAGCAATCAAATGTCAAACATATGTTTTTGGTGCCATCGTCGTGCAGTGCTATAGTGCATGGGTCCCCCTATGTGTGAACGAGGGCCAGAGGTAGGTTTGGTCATCTATTTAAAACGGATAGTCTGCTTATAAATGTAATAAAGGGGGGGCTGCTTGAGACCCCCTCTATTAGCTAGAACAGAGAGCTAAGAGTAAGGCTACATTCACACGAGCGTATCAGATTCACACGCGTGAAAAACACGTGTGAATCTGGTCCGTGTGTGCTGCGTTATGCATCAGCGTGCATTGTGAGTGGCATGCGTTATTCACGCACGCGCAAAGCACATCTTTTTTTTAAATTATTTTCAATTGAACTGATGCGCAAATCACGCACAGCACACGGATGTGCATCCATGTGCAGTGCGTGGTTTTCACGCACCCTTTGACTTGAATGGGCGAGTAGGTGAAAACGCACCAATATAGGACATGCATTGAGTTTCACACAGCGGACTCTCGCTGCGTGAAGACTCACGTGTGTGAACGGCCCCATTGAAATCATTGGGTCAATGTGCTGCGTGTGATTTCCATGCGCAGCACACGGACGTTATTCACGTTCGCGCGAATGGGCCCTAACTCTCTCACTTTGGAGGACATTTATGAATCAGGAGCTGACTGGCCCAACTGAAGATCCCCCAGTGGGACTACACTGACACCACAATATGCACCAAAGACCCAGCGGAAACTCATTTGGAGCTTACTTTGGAGCCAATCACTTGCCCCTAGGGTCGACTTTTTTTTTTATTAATGTCAATTTACAAATACCCTATTAGATTAAATCGATGGTGTGTCCTGCATGTGAATTGATAAAGTTCATGATATAAATAAAAGTGGACGTGCACATATTCTGTATAGTGTGGGCCTCCAGAATCATAATCTGATGGGCCCAAGGAACCACAGTCCAACACTGGTTTGAAGCATCTATTACATGGACGGCATAGTTACAGCAGAAAAAAGGAACGGTCAATGGCAACTTGCTGCAGTCATAGCCAAGGGGACAGGGAAGGACTGTAACCCGAAAGTATTTTAAGGCTCTGTTCACATCTGCGGTGGAGGCTCCATTAGGGGCCTCCGTCACAGATTCAGCAGAGATTACCGGAAACAATAGCGCAGCATGCTGCACTATTGTTTCCGATAAAACCACAGGCACCTCGATAAAAATCTGACGTAACCCATTAAAGTCAATGGGTTCCTTCAGCGGCTGGTGGTCTCCGTGGTGCAACGGAACCGTCGCTTCCGTTTTTTTCCTTGTTCTGCTTCTCTGACGTTACAGAACAACGAAAAGCAGCACCGCAGGTGGCTGATTCTGCCCACATAATGGAAGGCAATTCTAGGATATTTCTGGTATTCCTAGGATACACATCTAATTACACAGTGGATTTTATTAAAAATTATGATTTACATTCTGCAGGCTCCATATATTCCAAGACATGGTTCACTGATCTCAGCTGAACCATATGATAAAATCAATGTTGATGAGCTTTGATTTGATGATAACTCAGCTTAGATCAGCGTTTACGAGATCACAGAAGCCACTGGAGATTGAACTGTCAGACAGCCCCGACTGACGGATTTCACAGTGAATGGCATTCTAGCCTGCCATGTATTGGAGTACATGCAGGCTTCAGAACGAAAACGGTTCAGAATTTTTAATAAAAAACATTTGTAAAAATTATCTGCAGCCTAAAATACATGCAATAAAATAAAAAAATATGTGCCCCAAAAGGTGTCCATAGCATTTACCTTTCCATCTGCCGCTGCTATGGGAAATTAGAAGCAGGACTCCATATGTAAACAGTGATGATCTACGGTCTTCTCATCCATGTGCTGTAATGAGCGCAGTTCAGTCCGAACACTAAAACGCGACCTTATTAGTGTTGTGTGCATCCTTTTACCAGAATTGTGATTTTTACATGGGGGTTTACCACAAAATCAGCAATAAACTTTAGGCGGTTTTTCTAGTGTGGTAACAGTTCATGGTAGACAAAAATATGACGTTTTGTCCATACCAATCAAATTCCGTCTCTCATTTATCAACCTAAAATAAAAGCTGGTTGGTTGATTGGTTGCTGTATGCCACACCCCCAATTTTTTTTGCATTAATTTCTATAAATAAAGGCCAATATTCGTTGCTTCCACACAACTTGTGACTTTAAGGCGTTCCGTCTTGTAAACTGCCGTGTCCTGGTAATCACAGACATAAAATCCCCCATCACCTCACACAGGAATTTCCCTCTGGCAATTTCAGTCTACAATGAAGCAGAACTCCATACAGCAACATCTTATGGTCATGTCTGCACTGTGAGGCAAACTATACAATGTCCTGACACTGGACGGCGTCAGTGTCCGGAACAGAACAAGAGCTGGGAGAAAGAAGGTAAGTATACAGGTTGAGTTTTTATTTAGATGCTGCCTCTGCACCCTATTTATAGCTTCCCATCCCGGGAACCGTGTAAAATCTATATATATCCAAATGAGTGGGTGAGGGAGGCTAAAAATAGGAACCCATATTCCCTTCCCCTCCCTCCTTCAAACTCCCGTTCAGGGAGAAAAAACACCATATTCATAAATTCGGATAATTAAAATGAATGATAATAATAGAATTAATTATATGACCGTATCGGAATAAATTACGTGGGTCAAATACCGCACCCTTCAAAATCTAACGTTTTTTTTATTTTGAATATCCGTTTACATATATTTTACAAAAACAGTTGAGTAAGGCTGGGTTCACACAGAGTTTTTTGCAGGAGGAAAATATGCCTCAAAATTCCGTTTGGAATTTTGAGGCAGATTTTCCTCTGCCTGCACGCCGATTTTCGATGCGTTTTTCACCCGCGGCCATTGGGCTGCGCGGGCATAAAACGCAGCGACATGCACTTTCTCTGCCTCCCATTGATGTCAATGGTAAGGTCAGAGGCGTAAACGCCCGAAGATAGGGCATGTCCCTTCTTTTTCCCGCGAGCCGGTTTTTCCGTTTGCGAAAAAAAAACGCATCCGCCTCCCATTGAAATCAATGGGAGCCATTTTCGGCCATTTTTTGGCGCGTTTTGCGGCGCGGTTTCTGCGTCAAACTCAGTGTGAACTCCCCCTAAGGCTCTCTTCACATCTGTGTTCTGTTTTCTGTTATTCGTCTCCGACATGTGTATACAGGTGCAGAACAACAAGAAAAACAGAAGCGCCGGATCCGTTGCATGACAAAAACCAATGTACAAACACGCCTGCCCACTTTTTTGAAAAGTGGCAAGAGCACAAGAAACTTCCCAAACGTCACATTTTTTGTGACTTTTGGCGGTTTGCGAAATTTCGACACCAAAACAACTGGAGCAGAAACTTTGTTAACTTTTCCCATTGACTTTAATGGGTTTCCATCATTATGCCGGACAAAATGGTGCTGCACGCTGTGCTATCTTGTTTGGCAAACATGAATTTGCGATGGAGGCTCCTAATGGAGATGTGAACGGAGCCTAACTCACAGGTCATGTTCACACACAATGGAATAGTTTTATAATTCTATACAAACATTTTGGGTATTTCCATTTATCCTCGGATGTACATTTTTCCAAACGAATACATCACATGGCCTATGATAAATCTGAATAGTTATTTCCCATCAATTTGTTAACTTTCCTTAAATCTTTTTACATTTTGTCCATTATTACCACACATCACAAATTATCAAGTCCTTTATTATTGAAAAAAATAAATAAACCATACATATTTGGTATTGCCGTGACTGTAACGGCCTAAACTATAAAAATATTATGTTATTTATTCCATGAGGTGAATGGCGTAAGAAAAACCCCCTGAAAAACAATGCCAGAATTTCTGTTTTTTGGTCACTTTACCCTACAAAAGTTGGACTAAAAAGTGATCAAGTAGTCGCATGCATACAAAAATTATACCTATAAAAACTATAGCTCGTCACGCAAAAAACAAGCCCTCATACACCTCCGTCGATGAAAAAATTAAAGAGTTATGGTTCTCACAACTTGGCGACAGAAAAAATACATTCTTTTTACAAAAGTAATTTTATTGTGCGAAAAGTTGTAAAACATAAAAAGTCCTATAAATTTGGTATCGCCGGAATCGTACTGACCTGCAGAGTAAAGTTAACATGTAATTTATAACACGTGGTGAAAATGTATAAAAAAAAACTAAAATACTATGCCAGAATTGCTGTTTTTTGGACACATGGCCATACCACTACGTCTATGAAAAAATATAAAATTAGTTAAGGCTCCAATAAGTCAGGAAATAAAAATATGCAGTTGTGCCGGCCCGATGGAAACATTTCTTCTGTTTCAAAAGGCAATTTATCAAGGCACTAAACTTAGGAAACCAGGAAGTAGAGGGCCCAAACATATCTGCTGGAAGCGAGGGTGCCCATATAATACCAGGACAACACTTTCCCAGCAAAATTCCCCGAACTGCAAAGGTGTGGACCAAAAGGCGGATAAGGAAGGACATTTATCAGTGCCCCATTATTATACCACCTGACTATGCCCCTGGTGTACTCTGCCCAGCTTACATATGCTCCCCCATTATAACCGGAAACACCAGCAATACTCAAACAAAACTACTACCAAACAAAATACACTCTCCAAAAGCCAAATGGCGCTCCCTCCCTTCTGAACCCTACAGTGTGCCCAAACAGCTGTTTACTTCCACATATATGGAATCGCCATACCTGGGAGAACCCTTTTAAAAAAATTTGGGTTGTGGGTCTCCAGTGGCACAAGATGGGCGTGACATATTTGCCAATGAAATGGCATATCTATGGAAAAATTTAAATGTTTACTTTGCACCATCCTCGGCGCATTCATTTATGGAAATTACCCGTGGAGTGAAAATGCTCACTACACCCTTTAACCCCTTTAGGACACAGCCTGTTTTGGCCTTGTGGACACAGATGATTTTTTCAAATCTGACCTGTCACTTTATGTGGTAATAACTCCGGAACGCTTTTACCTATCCAAGCGATTCTGAGATTGTTTTCTCGTGACATATTGTACTTTATGTTAGTGAAAAAATTTGGTCGATAAATTCAATATTTATTATTCCTAGAAAAATAAAAATAAGTGAAAAAAAATGATGCAAACATAAAGTAGACATATGGGGGATGTTAACTAGTAACTATTTTGTGTGGTATTACTATCTGTTTTACAAGCTAACACATTTAAATTTAGAAAAATGTTAATTTTTGCAAATTTTTGCTAAAATGTGAAGTTTTTCACAAATAGTGAAAAACGTCAAATTTTTGCAAAAATTTGCAACAATTACAATTTTTCTAAATTTAAATGTGTTAGCTTGTAAAACAGATAGTAATACCACACAAAATAGTTACTAGTTAACATCCCCCATATGTCTACTTTATGTTTGCATCATTTTTTTTCACGTACTTTTATTTTTCTAGGACGTTACGAGGCTTAGAACTTTAGCAGCAATGTCTCATATTTTCAAGAAAATTTCAATAGGCCATTTTTTCAGGGACCAGTTCAGTTCTGAAGTGGCTTTGAGGGCCTTCTATATTAGAAAGACCCCATAAATCACCCAATTTTGAAAACTGCACCCCTCAAGGCATTCAAAACCACATTCAGAAAGTATTTTAACCCTTTAGGTGTTTCACAGGAATGAAGGCAAAGTAGAGGTGAAATTGACAAATTTCATTTTTTTTGCCAAAATTCATTTGTAATAAAAAAAAAATCTGTAACACAGAAGGTTTTACCAGAGAAACGCAACTCAATATTTATTGCCCAGATTCTGCAGATTTTAGAAATATCCAACATGTGGCCCTAGTATCCTAATGGACTGAAGCACAGGTCTCAGAAGCAAAGGAGCACCCAGTGGATTTTGGGGCCTCCTTTTTTTAGGAATATATTTTAGGCACCATGTCAGGTTTGAGGAGGTCTTGTGGTACCTAAACAGTCGAAAATAAAGGAGAAAAAGCACCCCAACATTTGTAAAGCAAATTCTCCCGATTACGGCAATACCCCATATGTGGTCGTAAACTGATGTTTGGACCCACAGCAGGGCTCAGGAGGGAAGGAGCGCCTTTTGGAGCGCAGATTTTGCTGGATTGGTTTTCAGTGCCATGTCGGGTTTGCAACGCCCCGGAGGGACCAAAACAGTGGAAACCACCCAAAAGTGACCCTATTTTGGAAACTACACCCCTCAAGGAATTTTTCTAGGGGTATAGTGAGCATTTTGACCCCACAGGATCTTTTTTAGAGCTAAGGTGACCAAAAAAGAAAGATTTTGGCGCTTTAAAATCTTTATTTCTTACAGCATTCACCGTGCGCAATAAATTACGTTTTACTGTATTCTGCGGGTCGGTACGATTACGCCGATACCATATGTGTATAGTTTTTTTTTACGTTTTGCAGCGTTTGCAAAATAAAATTACGTTTCTATAAAATAATTTATTTTCTGAGACACGCTATTCTGAGCCGTAACTTTTTTATTTTTTCGTCAAAAAAGCTGTGGGAGGTCTTGTTTTTTGCTGGACGGGTTGTAGTTTTTATTGGTACTATTTTGGGGTAAATGCGACTTTTTGATCACTTTTTATTCTATATCTTGGGAGGGGTGGTGGCCAATAAATAGCGATGCTGACATAGTTTTCCGTTTATTTTGTTTGCGGCGTTCACCGTGCGGAAAAATTAACATTATAGTTTCATAGTTTGGGTCGTTTCGAACACGGTGATACCAAATATGTGTACTTTTTTTTTTTAACGGTTTCATTTTTTCCCTATAATAAATTAGTTATTATAGGAAAACAAAAACTTATTTTTACACTTTTATAAAACATTTTTATTAACCTTTTTTTACTTTTTACACTTTATTTTTTTGTTTATTAACTTTTCTTTTACTTTTTACACTTTATTTTTTTGACCTGCAGCTCTAATTGCTGCTAGAATACATTACACTACCTAGATAGGCTGGTCCTCATAGGCTTCCATACATGGCAGACCCGGAGGCCATTGCCTGGCCTCCGGATGCCATCACAAGCATCAGCAGCCCCCACAAGTGCATGGGGGCTGCTGATGTGCTACAAACCCCTTACATGCGGAGATCGCAATCGAGCCCCGCATGTAACGGGTTAATTGACGAAAACAGCGGCGATGAGCCGCTGATCGGCAACACTGGAGTGTCAGCTGTCGCGGACAGCTGATCTCCAAGTTCCCGATGCACACCTTGTCGCCGACAGTGTGCATCGGGAACGACACAGTGACTTCCTGTCACTCTGACAGGAAGCCTATCAGGACCAGCCGAAGGTTGGTCCTGATGGGCTTCCATCCATAGCAGACACGGAAGCCATTGTTTGGCTAACTATTGGCAAACCCCGCGATTTTGGACCGGGGTCTGCCGATGTGGTAGAAACCCCCAAAATTCGGCGATTGCAACCGTTCGCCGAATTTAAGGGGTTAATTCGCCTAAATCAGCGGCAAAGGACCGCTGGCCGGCAAGACTGGAGTGTCAGCTGTCGGCGACAGCTGACCTCCCGGTTCCCGTTGCACACTGTCGCCGACAGTGTGCACCGGGAAAAACTCAGTAACTGTACGTCGTCGTGTGGTAAGTAACCTCCCGCGATGACGTACAGTTACTTCCTCGTGCGGGTAGGGGTTAATAAATGCCTTGTGGGGTGTAATTTCCAAAATGGTGTCACTTCTCAGGGGTTTCTTTTATTATTTCATATCAGAGCCTCTGCAATTGTGAACCAATACTTTGTAAATCGCCATATTAGGCCTCAATTTTGCATGGTGCTTTTAGCTCCTGAGCCTGGTCGAATGTCCAGGCAAAAGATTAGGGCCACATATAGGGTGATTCTAAAACCGGGAAACACAGCATAATAATTAGAGAGCTGTCTTGTTATGGTGGTACAAGCTGGGCACCACATATTGGCATATCTATGAAAAAATTGCCATTTTCACTCTGCAACATCGAGCGCACACTAATTTCTGGAAAACACCTACCGGGTTAACAGGCTCACGATGCTCCTAGGTGAATACCTTGAGGGGTGTCGTTTCCAAAACGGGGTCATTTCTGAGGGGTTTCCACTGTTTTGGTCCCACAGGGGCTTTGCAAATTCTACATAGCGACCAGAAACTGATCCAACAAAATCTGCAATCCAAAAGGCGCTCCTTCCCTTCTGAGCCCTATTATGTGCCCAAACAGCAGTTTATTACCACATATGGGGTATTGCCGTACTCGGGAGAAATTTCTTTACCAATGTTTGGGTTCTTTTTCTCCTTTATTTGTTGAGAAAATGTAAAATTTTGAGCTAAAGCTACGTCTTATTAAAGAAAAAAAGATTTTTTTTATTTTCACTGCCCAATTCTAATAAAATCTATGAAACACCTGTGGGGTCAACATGCTCACTACACTCCTAGATTAATTCTTTAAGTGGTGCCGTTTCGTAAATGCAGTCACTTTTGGGTTGTTTACACTGTACTGGTACCTTAGGGGCTCTGCAAAAGCGACATGGTGCCAAGAAACGAATTCAGCAAATTCTGTGCTCCAAAAGCCAAATGGCGCTCCTTCTCTTCTGATGCCTAAACAGCAGTTTATTATCACATATGGGGTATTTCCTTACTCCAGAGAAGCTGCTTTACAAATGTTAGGAGGCTTTTTCTTCTTTATTCCTTGTGGACATTGTTTTTTTTTTTTTTTCTTAAGCTAAAACTAGATCTTATTGGAAACAATTAAAATTTTTAATTTTCACGTCCAAATTATAATAAAAATATGTGGGGTCAAAATGCTCACTACACCCCTAGATGAATTCTGGATATGGTGCCTAAAATATATTCTAATAAAAAGGAGGCCACAAAATCCACTATGTGCTTCTGAGGCCTATGCTTCAGTCCATTAGCACACTAGGGCCACATGTGGGATATTTATAAAAACTGCAGAATCTGGGAAATAAATATTGAGTTGTGTTTCTCTGGTTAAACCTTCTGTGTTAGAGAAAAAAAATTGATTAAATATGAACTTCTGCAAAAAAAAATTACATTTGTAAATTTCACCTCTAATTTGCTTTAATTCTTGTGAAATGCCTAAAGGGTTAAGAAACTTTCTAAATGCTATTTTGAATATTTTGTGGGGTGCAGTTTTTAAAAAAAAATGGGGTGACTTATGGGGGTTTGTATTGTATGGGCCTCTCAAAACCACTTCACAACTGAACTGGTCCCTGTCAAAATAGCCTTTTTTAAATTTTCTTGAATATGTGAGAAATTTCTGCTAAAAAGTTCTAAGCCTTGTAACGTCCTAGAAAAATAAAAGGATGTTCAAAAAAACAATGCAGACAAAACAGATAAAAACAAGGACTTTTATGCAAAAACACATAAAAAGGCCATACTTACAAATGGACACAGCCAGGTCTGAAACGCTGATGAAGGCGAGTGAGCAGGTGCTTTAAATAATAATAGCCACTCCCACTAGTCTTGAGGGGAGTGGTATGTGGTGCATGGGATGTGTAGTAAGAAATAATAAATGAATAGTGTATGTGCAAGTGTAATAATGTGAGTGAAATATAGGGGGCAGTAATGAGTAAAGTGCCTAAAAAATAAATGAATAATGGGATGCAAGTGTGTGAAACATGGAGGGATAGTGTGTAAGTCATGAGGCGCAACGTCACTAGCCAGGTAGAAGCCTATTTGTGACGCCTTGATAATTCATAGAGCGGGCTACCCTGCTTGCTAGGCCAAACAACAACACACCATGCTCTCCCAGCATCAAAGACCTGGCTGTGTCCAAAAGAAGCGAATATAAGTAATAATGAAAAATACCTGGGGTATTAGTGATCATTTTGGCCAAAAGGACGCAAGCTCGCAATCCACGACAAGGATCCCCAGACTTGCGAGTCCCTAACTGGAGCGAAAAGCTCCTGATGTACAGACAAAACAGATAAAAACAAGGACATTTATTCAAAAACACCGAAAAAGGCCATACTTACAAATGGACACAGCCAGGTCAGAAACGCTGATGAAGGCGAGTGAGCAGGTGCTTTAAATAATAATAGCCACTCCCACTAGTCTTGAGGGGAGTGGTATGTGGTGCATGGGATGTGTAGTAAGAAATAATAAATGAATAGTGTATGTGCAAGTGTAATAATGTGAGTGAAATATAGGGGGCAGTAATGAGTAAAGTGCCTAAAAAATACATGAATAATGGGATGCAAGTGTGTGAAACATGGAGGGATAGTGTGTAAGTCATGAGGCGCAACGTGTCTAGCCAGGTAGAAGCCTATTTGTGACGCCTTGATAATTCATAGAGCGGGCTACCCTGCTTGCTAGGCCAAACAACAACACACCATGCTCTCCCAGCATCAAAGACCTGGCTGTGTCCAAAAGAAGCAAATATAAGTAATAATGAAAAATACCTGGGGTATTAGTGATCATTTTGGCCAAAAGGACGCAAGCTTGCAATCCACGACAAGGATCCCCAGACTTGCGAGTCCCTAACTGGAGCGAAAAGCTCCTGATGTACAGACAAAACAGATAAAAACAAGGACATTTATTCAAAAACACCGAAAAAGGCCATACTTACAAATGGACACAGCCAGGTCTGAAACGCTGATGAAGGCGAGTGAGCAGGTGCTTTAAATAATAATAGCCACTCCCACTAGTCTTGAGGGGAGTGGTATGTGGTGCATGGGATGTGTAGTAAGAAATAATAAATGAATAGTGTATGTGCAAGTGTAATAATGTGAGTGAAATATAGGGGGCAGTAATGAGTAAAGTGCCTAAAAAATAAATGAATAATGGGATGCAAGTGTGTGAAACATGGAGGGATAGTGTGTAAGTCATGAGGCGCAACGTGACAAAAACAATGCAAACAAAGTAGACATATGGGAAATGTTAATTAGCAACTATTTTGTGTGGTATTACTATCTTTTTTACAATCAGATACATAATATCTTGGTGTTTTTCACAATTAAATACTGAATATATCGACCAAATTTTACCACTAACATAAAGTCCAGTGTGTCACGAGAAAACAATCTCAAAATCGCTTTGATAGGTAAAAGCATTCCCAAGTTATTACTACATAAAGTGACACGTTAGATTTGAAAAATAAGGCTCTGTCAGGAAGGTCAAGAGTTGCTGCAGTGGGAAGGGGTTTGAATACCAGGGCTGATTTTATGTCCCAGTCCGACCCTGACTGATCTTATACATAATTTTGAAAAGGCATTCTGCTTAGTACTCATTCTATACATTGCTCTGCTGCACGCACATTACTCTAAGGCCTGATTTACACGAGCGTGTGCGTTTTGCGCACGCAAAAAATGCGGCGGTTTACGTGCGCCAAAGGCACTTAACAGCTCCGTGTGTCATCAGCGTATGATGCGCGGCTGCGAGATTTTCTCGCAGCCGCCATCATTATGACACTCCGTTTGGATGTTTGTAAACAGAAAAGCCGTGGTGCTTTTCTGTTTGCAATCATAGTTTGCCTGCTGTTGCGCGAATCACGCAGTTCGCACGGAAGTGCTTCCGTGCGGCATGCGTGGTTTTCACGCACCCATTGACTTCAATGGGTGCGAGATTGCGCGAACAGCGCACAAAGATAGGACATGTCGTGAGTTTTTTTCAGCGGACTCACGCTGAGCAAAACTCACGGACTGTCTGCATGCCCCCATAGACTAATATAGGTGCGTACGACACGCGTGTAAAGCACGCGCGTCGCACGCACGTATATCACGCTCGTGTAAACGAGGCCTAAGGCTGGGTTCACACGACCTATTTTCAGACGTAAACGAGGCGTATTAAGCCTGAAAATAGGGCTACAATACATCGGCAAACATCTGCCCATTCATTTGAATGGGTTTGCCGATGTACTGTGCCGACGACCAGTCATTTACGCGTCGTCGTTTGACAGCTGTCAAACGACGACGCGTAAAATTACTGCCTCGGCAAAGAAGTGCAGGACAATTCTTTGAAACGTAATTTGAGCCGTTTTTCATTGAAGTCAATGAAGAACAGCTCAAATCTTCGGCCGTCAAAGACGTCTCGAATAATGCGAGGAGGAGCATTTACGTCTGAAACGACGCAGCTGTTTTCTCCTGAAAACAGTCTGTCTTTTCAGACGTAAAAGCCAGTTCTCGTGTGCACATACCCTTACACACAGCTTCGCTACATGTGCATAATACAAACTCAGCTCTACTACGTATGCATTACACACACACACACACACACACAGCTCTGCTGAGTACTCATTATAAACTCCGCTCTGCTGCATGCACAATACAAAAACACACAGCTCTGCTACATGTGCATTATACAAACACAGTTCTCCTTCGTATTCAGTACACACACAGCTCTGCTACATGTGCATTATACAAACACAGTTCTCCTTCGTATTCAGTACACACACAGCTCTGCTGATTACTCATCATATACTGTACTCTGCTACATGCACATTACAGACAGCTCTGCTACGTGTGCACTATACAAACTCACTTCTATTACGTATACATCACACACACATTACACACAGGTACACAATTCTTACACGGTAAAGTTCTACCTGCACGACACATTCTTCCTAAGGATCATGAAGTATACAAACTTTCTGCTCAGGAGCTTACGTCTCACCTATTCAAACTCCTCCCAGACATGTGACTGGTCACATGGTCATGACATCATCAAAGATCCTTTAGCTGCTCAGTTAGATCCCGCATCTAGTGCCTGTTCATAGTGGAGAGGAACATTACGCTACGTGGACTCTTGAGTGAGAGTGCGGACTTTGCGCCAGAACTTCCCTGTGTGAGATCATGTACGTGTCCACTGAAGGACCTTGTCCCGGCACCTGGACTCTGTGGAACTTGTAAGCTGCAGCTCCTCCCTCCAGAGCTGGACACTTAGGTGCACTGCACTGTGGAATAAGGTACACGCTGTTAGTGAACTCTTCTGTATTGGGGCGCTCGGGGCAGAGGCTGCCGCCGCCGCAGTCCAGCGCTCGGGGCAGAGGCTGCCGCCGCCGCAGTCCAGCGCTCGGGGCAGAGGCTGCCGCCGCCGCAGTCCAGCGCTCGGGGCAGAGGCTGCCGCCGCCGCAGTCCAGCGCTCGGGGCAGAGGCTGCCGCCGCCGCAGTCCAGCGCTCGGGGCAGAGGCTGCCGCCGCCGCAGTCCAGCGCTCGGGGCAGAGGCTGCCGCCGCAGTCCAGTGCTCAGGACTTTCACCACAAGGACTTTCTGTACTGGTTTCTTCCTCTGATAGGGAGATGAAAGCGGAGCCCTCAGTGTCCCGCTCCTCTGCTCTCATTAATCCCCCCCCGTGACCAATGACCGGTCAACTGTGTTTTCCTTGAGGCTGGCACAATGGGGTGGCACATCGTCTATTATACTGCGTTGACCAGTCTGTTGGTGTGGCAGTGTGCATGACAAGTCCGTGCCTTTATTACTGGAAGGATTTACATTGCGTCATTTCTTGCATGTTTGCGTTGAGAGTCTGCTGTGTATTTACAGAAAACATATTTACACGAATTAACATTTTCTGATGTGTCGGAAGAATTTGCGGAATGTGCTCGATAACTTTTGGCTTTATTTCCATCTGCTTGGAGAATCCATTCGGTTAGCAGCGTCGTATTGTCTATGGGCTGGAAGTCGCCAGCCGGGCATATTTGTAGTCTTGTTTCCCAGAGCATATAGGGACACGGCTTACATGTTACGTGTCATGTTGTTGAGGAGAAATGTATAACATTTCATAAAGTAATTACTCCTTCTGACATATGGCTTCCTTCACACACACTTTTTGTGGCTTTTTTTGGGGACTCGTAAAAAAAACGCAATGAATTTCAAAGTGTCTTTTGGGTGGCATATTTTTTTTTTTGTACACATTTTTGGCATGTTTGTTTCAGAAAAAAAAACACCAAACCAACCTCTTGCTGATGCCACTGACCCAAAAAACACAAAACAAAATGGGAAAAAAATAAAAAAAATCGCACTGTTTAAATCACTATTGACTTGCAGCTAAAATCTGGCTGCAGTTTTTTTGTCCAAAAAAACCCAAATCGCTAAAAGGCATCATTACAAGGGATGCCATAAGGGTATATTTACATGTGGCAGATTTGCTATGCGGCTGTCCCATTCATCTGCACATGCTTCAGAAATAAATCCCATCCAGTTGTATGGAGCAGTTTTTGGGTATGTTCATGCGTTCGCGTAAACACTTGGAATTTTCCGCAACAAATTTAATTGCCGAAAATCCAGAATGTAATAAAATAGCAGCAAAGTGGAAGACATTTGAACAAAATGTCAATTTATGTTGCGATATTGCAATTTGTTAATCGGTTTTCCCTTTGCATAAATGCTTTATAAACCGAAACAAGGCTTACCTTGCGTATCTTAGGGCTTATTCAGACGAACGGGATATACGTCCGTGCAGACAGTTGCGTGATTTTTCCGCAGTGTGAGTCCGCTGCGACAAAAGTCACGACATGTCCGTTCTTTGTGCGTATTTCGCGCATCACGCACCCATTGAAGTCAATGGGTGCGTGAAAATCACGCGCACCACACGGAAGCACTTCCGTGGGACAAGCGTGATTCGCGCTTCAGCTGTCAAACTATGAATGAAAACAGAAAAGCACCACGTGCTTTTCTGTTCACAAACATCCAAATGGAGTGTCATAATGATGGCGGCTGCGTGAAAATCACGCAGCCGCGCATCATACGGGGCTGACACATGGAGCTGTTGAGTGCCTTTTGCGCACGCAAAACGCTGCATTTTTTGCGTGCCCAAAACGCACACGTTCATGTGAATCAGGCCTTAGTGTGGAATTTCTGCTCCCCGTTCAAGTCTATCGCCCAAACACGCCGCGTAAATTGACATGGTGCAGATCTGAATGTCGCACCGCAGAACTTTTCTGCTTTTTCTTTCCCTGCAGCGAGTGGCTAAGATTTGCAGAAATCTCATCCGCTTTGCTTTTACTGTAAATATTGCAGAATTTTCACACAGCTTTTACACTGTGTGTGAACTGCGTCTAAGGCCTTAGTCACACGACAGTGATAAACGTTTTTTTTAACGGCCCGTGAATAATGGCCGTCAAAAAATAGGACATGTCCTGTTTTTGGCCGTTTTAACGGCCTGACGGCCCCCAAAGAAGTCAATGGAGCCGTTTTTACGGCTGTCAATACATGTAAGAACCGTTAAAAACTGATCTGTGACATGGGGATTTGCAAGGGAACTACTAGTACCCTTGCTGACTATCGGCGGCTCGATGACACACACTCACCGATGCAGCGCTGACTTCGTCTGGTCGCTAGTCTCGCGGGTTCTGCGAAGCCGGAGCGATGACCTCATCGCCTTCGCAGATCCCGTGAGACTAACGACCAGACCAGGAGAAGTCGGCGCTGCATCGGTGAATGTGTCATCGCGTCGCTGCAGATCCCGTGAAGACGAGAGGCCTTACCTGAAGAAGACAGCGCTGCATCGGTGAGTATGTAGGGCATTCATGTTGGGCTGTGTGGCATCTACCGTGGGGGCTGTGTGGCATCACCTACCGGGGGTCCTGACCAATGAAATTCATCAGGTTTTTTTAACGGCCATGAAAATCTGATGCAAAACGGATGTCAAATGGCCATGACAGACGAACTGGAAATGGGTGACAATTTAGACACACACTGATGCAAAATGGCCATGAAAAACTCAGTTGATCAGTTTTTAACCCCTTCCCGACATTTGCCGTATGGGTACGTCATGGAAAGCATTGACTTCCCGCATTTTGCCGTACCCATACGCTGAATGTTTGGGACCGACTCAGAAGCTGAGCCGGTGTCATCATCACCGGATCTCAGCTGTATCTTACAGCTGACATCCGGCTGTAACGGCGGGGACCGAAATTAGCTTCGCTCCCCGCCATTAACCCCTTAAGTGCAGCGCTCAAACGCGATCGCTGCACTTAAGGTGTTTGCAGCTCATCGGAACCCCAGCAATGAAATTACCGGGGTTCCGGTGGCTGCAATGGCAACCGGAGGCCTAATACTGGCCTCCCGGTCTGCCTAGCACCGAAGCCTTTCAAGATCCGCCCGGCGGCGGAGCCTGATCGGCTTCCGTAGCTGCTGGCAAGATGGTGCCGGGTCAGGAGATGATCCGGCGTCATCAGCGGTGGAAGTCAGCTGTACTGTACAGCTGACATCCACCTGTAACGGCAGGAACCGGAGCTAGCTCCGATCCCTGCCATTAACCCCTTCGATGCAGCAGTTGAAAGCGATTGCTGCATCGTAGCGGTTACTAGCAGATCGCCAGCCCTGACAGGCAATCAGGACTGGCGACTGCTGTTATGGCAACAGGAGACACAATGGTCTCCTGCTCTGCCATTACGGAAGCCGATTTAGGCCCCGCTGGGAGGCGAAGCCTAATCGGCTTTCTGTCAGTGAATGACTGACAGATCTAATACATTGCACTACATAGGTAGTGCAATGTATTAGGAAAAAAAAATATCTGACCGTTGGACCTTCAAGTCCCCTAGTGGGACTTGAGAAAAAGTGTAAAAAAAGTATAAAAAAGTGTAAAAAAAAGTGCAAATAATAAAAGTTTGAAAACAATAAAAGTTTCAAGTAATCAAATAAAACACAATCCCCCTTTTACTCTTATCAAGTCCTTTTATTATTGAAAAATAATAATAAACCATATGTATTTGGTATCGCCACGACCGTAACGACCTGAGGTATCAAAATATTATAATATTTATTGCATGCGGT
Organism: Rhinoderma darwinii; assembly: GCF_050947455.1. NCBI lineage: Eukaryota > Metazoa > Chordata > Amphibia > Anura > Rhinodermatidae > Rhinoderma > Rhinoderma darwinii. Next base: position 237,950,462 of record NC_134691.1, read on the forward strand.
GAACAGCGTAAAAAAAAAAAACGTAAAAAACTTTACCAGAGTTTCTGTTTTTTAGTCACTTTGCCCTACAAATATTAGAATACAAAGTGATCAAAAACTCGCACGTATCCAAAAATGGTACCTATAAAAACTATAGTTCGTCCTGCAAAAAACAAGCCCTCATACAACTCCATCAACAAAAAAATTAAAGTTATGGTTCTCACAACTTGGCGACAGAAAAAATACATTCTTTTTACAAAAGTAATTTTATTGTGCAAAAAGTTGTAAAACATGAAAAAGTCCTATAAAATAGGTATCGCCGGAATCGTACTGACCCGCAGAATAAAGTTAACATGTAATTTATAGCACATGGTGAACGCTGTATAAAAAAAACTAAAAAAGCTGTTCCAGAATTGCGTTTTTTTGTTTACCTGGCATCCCAAAAAATAGGAAAAAAGGTGATCAAAAAGTTGCATGCACCCCAAAATGGTACCAATAATAACTACAGCTCATCCCGCAACAAACCAGCTCTCATACCGCTACGTCTATGAAAAATAAAATTAGTTATGGCTCCAATAAGTCAGGAAAGAAAAATATGCAGTTGTGCCCGAGTGGAACATTTCTTCTGTTTGAAGAGGCGATTTATCAAGGACCTAAAATTAGGGAACCAAGAAAGGGAGGGCCCAAACATATCCACTGGAAGCGACGGTGCCCGTATTATACCAGGACAACACTTCACAGCAAAATTCCCCAAACTACAAAGGCGCGGAGTGCGGACCAAAAGGGGGATAAAGAAAGACACCATTTATTAGTGCGACACCGGCCTGTGCAGAAATGATTGTGTCACAGCGTAACACACATCTATGGATCATTTTATTGTTTTTTTTTACCCCATTATTATACCACCTGACTATGCCCCTTATATACTCCGCCCGGCTTACATATGCCCTACATTATAAACGGAAACACCAGTAAGACTCCAAACAAAACTACTACCAAGCAAAATCCACGCTCCAAAAGCCAAATGGCATTTCCTCCCATCTGAACCCTACAGCGTGCCCAAACAGCAGTTTCCTGCCACATATATGGCACCGTCATACCCGGGAGAACCCTTTTAGCAATTTTTGGGGTGTGTCTCCAGTGGCATAAGCTGGGCATGACATATTTGCCACTGAATGGCATATCTAGGGAAAAATATAAATTTTTAATTTGCACCATCCACAGCGCATTCATTTATGGAAAAGACCTGTGGGGTGAAAATGTTCACTACACCCCTTAATAAATGCCTTGAGGGGTGCAGTTTCCATAATGGGGTCACTTCCCAGGGGTTTATTTTTATTATTTCACATCTGAGCCTCTGCAGTTGTGAACCAATACTTTGTAAATCGCCAAATTAGGCCTCAATTTTACATGGTACGCTTTTACTCCTGAGCCTGGTCGACTGTCCAGGCAAGAGATTAGGGCCACATGTAGGGTGTTTCTAAAACCAGGAAACCCAGCATAATAATTAGAGAGCTGTCTTGTTATGGTGGCACAAGCTGGGCGCCGCATATTGTCCACATATATGTGGAAAAAATCCCATTTTCACTCTGCAACATCGAGTTCACACTAATTTCTACAAAACACCTGCAGGGTTAACCTGCTCACTACACCCCTAGGTAAATGCATTGAGGGGTGTAGTTTCCAAAATGGGGTCACTTCTGGGGGGTTTCCACTGTTTTGGGCCCACAGGCGCCCAGAAACCAATCCAGCAACATCTGCACTCCAAATGGCGGTCCTTCCCTTCTGAGCCCTGCCGTGTGCCCAACAGCAGTTTATGACCACATATGTGGTATTTCCGTACTCGGGAGAAATTGCTTTACAAATGTTGGGTTCTTTTTTTTTCCTTTATTTGTTGCGAAAATGAAAAAATTTGAGCTAAAGCTACGTCTTATTGAAGAAAAAGGATTGTTTTTATTTTCACTGCCCAATTCTAATAAATTCTATGAAACATCTGTGGGGTCAAAATGCTCACTACACCCCTAGATGAATTCCTCAAGAGGTGTAGTTACCTAAATGGTGTCACTTTTTGGGTGTTTTCATTGTTTTGTCCCCTCAGGGGCTTTGTAAATGTGATATTGCCTCCGCAAACCATTCCTGCTAAATGTGAAGCCCTGCCGTGTGTCCAAACAGCCGTTTATTACCACATGTGGGGTATTGTTTTACTCGGGAGAAATTGCTTTACAAATTTTACGGTGCTTTTTCTCCTTCAGTCCTTGTGGAAATGAGAAAAAATAAGCTAAACCTACATTTTCTTTGAAAAAAATGTCGATTTTAATTTTCACGTCCTACTTCCAATAATTTCTGTAAAAAACCTGTGCGGTCAAAATGCTCACTGTACCCCTAGATAATTTCCTTGAGGTGTGTAGTTTCCCAGATGGGGTCACTTTTGGGGGATTTCCACTGTTTTGGCACTGCAAGAGCCCTTCAAACCTGACATGGTGCCTAAAATTTATTCTGACAAAAATAAGGCCCCAAAATCCACTAGGTGCTCCTTTGCTTCTGAGGCCGGTGCTTCAGTCCCTTAGTACGCTATGGCCACATGTGGGATATTTCCTAAAACTGCAGAAACTGGGCAACAAATATTGAGTTGCATTTCGCTGGTAAAACCTTCTGTGTTATAAAAAAAAATTGGATTAAAAATTTATTTCTGCAAAAAATTATGACATTTGTAAATTTCACCTCTACTTTGCTTTAATTCCTGTGAAATGTGTAAAGGGTTAAGACATTTTCTAAATACTGATTTGAATACTTTGAGGGGTGAAGTTTTTAAAATGGGGTGACTTTTTGGCGGTTTCTAATATATAAGGCCCTAAAAGCCACTTCACAACTGAACTGGCCCCTGTAAAAATAGCCTTTTGAAATTTTCTTGAAAATGTGAGAAATTGCTGCTAAAGTTCTAAGCCTTGTAACGTCCTAGAAAAATAAAAGGATGTTCAAAAAATGATGCCAATCTAAAGTAGACATATGGGTGATGTTAATTAGCAACAATTTTGTGTATTATAACTGCCTGTCTTACAAGCAGATACATTTAAATTGAGAAAAATTCTAATTTTTGCAATTTTTCGCTACATTTTAGTGTTTTTCACAATTAAATATTGAACATATCGAGCAAATTTTGCCAGTAACAAGGTCCAATGTGTCACGAGAAAACAATCAGTCGCCTGGATAGGTAAAAGCATTCCAAAGTTATTACCACATAAAGTGAAACATGTCAGATTTGAAAAATGAGGCTCGGTCAGGAAGGTCAAAAGTGGCTAAAGAGGGAAGGGGTTAATGGACGTTTTTTTTTCACTGTAGTGTGAATATAGCCTTAGTGTAGGGTCATGCGTAATAGGTTTGCTGCAGAAAATTTACAGAGCAAACCTGCAGGGAAATCCACCACACCAGATTTTGTTCTGAATTTCCCTTTTGCATAAAAGCTGGTTTGTAAAAAATGAAATAATAAATAAATCTATTTACTCCCCCTTACTAGTCTCCTGATGCTCTCATTGCGACTCTTGCCTGTTCTCCTGAATATGTCGGTCTACTGGCCTCCAGCTAAGACGTTTCAACACATGTGAAAGCTGCAGTGGGTGCGTGTTGATGCGACACTTCGGCGGTGGATGCCAGTATACAGTGACAGGTGAGGGAACAAGCAAGTGTCTGGGTGTGTCAGGAGATTGGCATGGTGAGTATAAGGTCTTTTCTTTTTTTTTTTTTTTGTATTTATATATTTGAAACCATTTGGTGCGGTTTTTCGCCCGGAATTTCCTACAGCGCGAAGGGCGGATATGCTATGTGCTTTTACGCAGTGTATCCGAACCGTGTGAACTCTGCCTTAAGAGTCCCGAAGGTCAGACCCTCACCCATCTTTTATAAGATGGAAATAACCCTTTAAATTACAATAACAACCCAGCTTCTGGCAGTTCAGACACACATCGTGTCCTCGCTGTGACGTCACTCACTTCATCCCACAGGAACTTCATCGCGTCGGATGAGCGAGCACACGCTGTGTGTCTGTGCACTGCCAGAAGCTGGGTGTTAATGAAGAGAAGTGGACGATGCTGATTCGTCGGCATCATTCACTTCTATTCACAACGCCCAGCTAGTAAAAGAAGTAAAAACGCCCCGATGTTACACACAATACACGCCCAGTTGTACTTTTACTGTAAACACGCCCAGTTGTACTTAAGAAAGCCTCATTTGCATAAATATAAAAATGGTCATAACTTTGCCAAAAATGCTCGTTTTAAAAAAAACAAAACGTTACTCTTATCTCCATTGCAGCGCCTATCTGCTGCAATAGGAGATAGGGGTTGCAAAATCTGGTGACAGAGCCTCTTTAAGTTTGAAAAACACATTTTTGTAATTAAAAATTAATTATATATATATATATATTTATTGTGTGTATGTATATGATTACACTTGCAGTTCTTTAACTTCATTGTGTAAGCTCTTTGGTTTTTCCGTAACTTATTTAGTTGCGCAAAATCTGCAGCATAACACAGTAGCAGTAAAGCGGATGAGATTTGTGTAAATGGTAAGAGGATAAAATTCTCCGAAATTGACCTGCAGTGTTTTGTTTTTTTTAAATCTGCGGCATGTCAATTGTAGTTGTATAATGGCTGCTTTTGTGTTGCAGGTTTTTTTCATTGAAATCAAAGGGGAGGTAAAACCCGCAACAAATGGCAGATGATGCGTTTTTTTTGTGTTGGGAAAGCTGAGATTCCGCTGCAAAAAAACGCAACTCAGAAAAAAAACCTTAAAGGACGGGTGTCGCGAAAAATATTTTTTTATATCAATTTGCTTTTAGTGTTTTATTAACATCTTTTTTTATTTATTTGTGTGTTTTGTGTTTTACTTTTGTTTTTTTTTTCTAACTTTTTCTTCACTATGGGGGCTGCCATTTTTTTTTTTCATCTCTGTATGTGTCGATTAACGGCACATACAGAGATGGAATACGGCACATACATCCCCATAGGGAATGCGAACGGGAGCCGTTACATTCACTATGGTGTACGCCGTCTGTGTGGGAACGGCGCATGCGCCGCTCCCACACAGTCCAAATGGAAGGTGTTCGGCCGAGCGACATCCGGCGCCATTTTCTTGTGGACCGGAAGCCGCGGCCGGTCGGTAAGATGACCACTTCCGGTAGCGGCTTCCGGACATGTGTTCGGAAGCGAGCGGACGGACCGGAGGGAGCGGCTGCAGGAGCAGGTAAGTTATGTTTGTATGTTCGTGTTTTCGTGTGTGATTAACACTGTATGTAAGCCTACTACACTGTGTATTCGCTCAAAAAATGGCGGCACACAGTGTAGGAGGTTTGAACATGCAATCCCCTCCTTTCTCCTGGCACTAGCCAGGATAAATGAGGGGGATTGTTTGAGGACACTAGAGGGAGTGCGTCTTCTCAAATTTTGCAGCATAAAGCAATGTGGTTTCTTTACCACATGCCAATGCTGCAAATTTGGGAATTGCTCCCTCTAGTGACCAGCACAGGGAAATGTTTATAAATTAGAATCTAATTTATAATATTTCCTGACTCGTTAAAAAAATTAGAACAATGTCTAATCATGTATACACTAACTGTTTAACGAAAAAAATTAAAAAAATCTAGCGACACATTCCCTTTAAACTTACCCAAAATTCTGTGCTGCTTCGTCCAGGCTGGCCTCCTGGGATGACGTTTCATCCCATGTGACCAATCGGGGGCTACAGCGGTCACATGGGATAAAACGTCATCACAGGAGGCCGGCTGCAGGATGTCAGAGGGTAAGTATGTTTTTTAGGTTTTTTTTATTGTGCAGTTTTCCGCGGTGGACATTCCGGCCGAAAAACAGCACCACAACTTGGTAAGGTTTTTCGGACGGAATTCCCTGCGGCTGCCTGGACGGATATGCTGTGTACCTTCTACGCAGCGTATCCGCCCTGTGTGAACGTAGTAGTTTTCTCTCTGAGTAGTATACAATCAAGGGTCTGGATATGTAAATAAAAATCAATAGAAATAAAGCTATATGGAAATAAAGCGCTACAATGGAACACACTTCCTGCCAGTCAGTAGTGGGTTAACCAATTCAGATAACCTATAGTCCTCGGGATAATGTGTGAAGGCAAAAAAATGTCTTTATAGGTAGGATACAATATTGTGAGCATATAGAGCATCTCCTCTATAATATACCCGCAGCATCTGCCAAAAGTTTTTGTTCTCTGGGCTCACACTTTTTTGCAGGCGGAAAATCTGGCTCAATTCCGTTTGGAATTTTGAGGCAGATTTTGTTCTGCCTGCACGCCATTTTTCACCCGCGGCCATTGAGGGGCGCGGGTAAAAAATGCAGCGAAATACGCTTTCTCTGCCTCCCATTGATGTCAGAGGCGTAAACGCCCGGAGATAGGGGATTTCCCTTTTTTCCGCGAGCCGTTTTTACCGCTCGTTGGAAAAAGTGGTTTCAGTTTGACTTTCCGTTGCGGGGTTCACACGACGGAAACCTCAGACGGAACCCCAGAACGGAAAGCCAGCGCTGATGTGAACAGGCCCTAACTCACTGATGGTACCCAGTGGAGGGTTCGCTCAATAAGGGTATGTTCACACAGGGCAGATACGCTGAGTAAAGCACACCGCCTATCCTCCCTCTGAGCCACAGGGAATTCCGTCCGAAAAAAGCATCAAATTGTGGTGCAATTTGGAATGTCCGCTGCGGAAATCCTGCAATAAAAAGAAAAACAACTGTACTTACCATGGTGATGCGGCCCTCCGATGTCCTGACATTTTGCAGCCATGGGATGACCTTTCATCCCATGTGACTGCTGCAACCTGTGATTTGGCTGCAGCGGTCACATGGGATGAAAATTCGCAACAGCTGCCAATTTTCAATGGAGAAAACCGCACAGCAGCTCAATTTCCGAGCGACTTGTTTTATTTATTTATTTTTTTCTCCCCCCCCCCCGCTTATTTACGCAGGGTGTGGATGAGATGTGCTCAAATCTCACCACTCTGCTTCTGTATTATGCTGCGGATTTTCCACAACTAAATTTGTTGCGGAAAAACCGCCCTATTTACGCAACGTGGGAACTCTGCCCTGTGCTAGGTTTGTTTGGCACGTTGTTGTCAATCCTAATCTAATGTGTATGGCCAGCTGTAGACTAGGGCTAGTAGCCTTTCTAGAAGACACTGACATTGCTCTGCTGAATGCAGTCATTTAGCAAGTTACATGGATGGCCCGTGATGTCGGGAGCTCCCGGAGGTGTACCTGTGACGGATGCCATGCAGTACTATGCCATACTACTACTTAGAATCCAGGATACTCCACAGGTGCTCCACCAGAGGCAGAAAGTGGCGAGCTAGGCTTGTTCCTGTGCTTTGCTTTCTTGCTGATCAGCAGCTGCTTCCATGGAAGAGCCCAAAATCTGGAATGAAGGGAAATGAAACAAAACATCTAAAAATGGAAGGGCTAAATCTCCGTTCTCCTGATAAATCAAAGTACTGAGAATAATGTAAAAATGTAATTCTATTTCCTGTGCTTTATTATATGCATAACTAGTGCGAAATCTCTGAACTTTACCTATTCTGGAGTTGTTTACTTTAGTTTGTGCATTGTCGCAATAGGTAAGGTAAAGAAACTGTTTTCCAGGTGTCAGCCTCACAATTCCTTTTATCTGTTCATTCCTAATCTCTATAAAAATAGAGCGTAAATATTGACTACACACTTGGAAAGAAACACACCCGTGAGGCACGCCATCGCTGCTTACTGATGTGTCCAGGGAAAGAACAGTTGGAGCATGTAGAGATAACTGTACCTTCATTGTACTTTCACTGCGCATATCTGTTTGGCGGTTAGTAAAAGAATATGTATGAGTCACGCTTATGTATCACACTTTTTTTTTTATGTATTCAACTTCATGCAACAGTTATAAAACGAAGATGATCACAAACTTGAGATTTCAAGTGGCCAACAGATGGCTGACGGATAGATTGTCTGTCTGACCACATCGGGTTGATGCTATCCCAAACCTACATAAAAAGATCATCAAATTCAAAGAATGGAAACCGTAAGTCCCAAAAAATTGCCTGTTTGCATAAAAGATCATGGCCAATTAACCCGTTAGTGATCGCCAATACACCTCTTCACGGCGGCCACTAATGGGCTTTATTCTGATGCATATGCCTTTTCATGGCGCTGTATCAGAATAAATAAATAGCAGGGAGCCGGTAAATCTCCCTGCTCTCAGCTGCCAGAGGTAACTGAGGCCTGGGGGCATCCCTGCCCGAACGGATGAGATCGATATCAGTATAGATCTCCCCCGTTTAACCCCTCAGATGCAGCGCTCAATAGCGAGCAACGCATCTGAGTGGTTTTGGAGAGAGGGATGGAGCTCCCACTCATCTCACTGACACCCGGCGATAAGATCGCCTTGTGTCAGTGTCTTCTATGGCACCTGGGAGGCCTAATAAAGGCCCTCAGGTCTGCCCGTAGTGTCAAAAAGTAAAAAAAAAAAGAATGAAAAACCCACTTGTTCCCCTTACAAAATGCTTTATTAAAAAAAGTTACACATATTTGGTTTCGCCGCGTCCGTAATGACCCCAACTATAAAGTTATTACATTATTTAACCCGCACTGTGAACGCCGTAATTTTTTTAAAAAAAACAATGCAAAAATTGCTGTTTTCTGTCAGTCCTGCCTTAAAAAAAATGTTGCTTAAAAAGTGATCAGAAAGTTGCATCTACCACTATGTAAAAGCACTAAAACATACAAAATCTATATCCATTGGAATAGTTGCAATCGTAAATAGTTACTGTGTTATTTACACCACACGGTAAACGGCATAAATTTAGGACGCAAAAAAGTGTTGCGAAATTGCTGTTTTTTTTTTTTCCTATTTCCCTCCCCCCCCCCAAAAAAAATAAATAAAAATAAAAGTTAATCCATCACCTCTATGTACTCCACCGGTGCTGTTTAAAAAATACAACTTGTCCCGCAAAAAACAAGACCTTTTATACAGCTACGTCGACTCAAAAATAAAAAAATTATAGCTCTTAGAATGAGACGATGGAAAAACGTAAAAAATAACAAATTTCTGATCATGGTGGGAATGGTTGAAATGGTTTTGTTTTAGGAAATGCTTATCTGAAGTCCAGTATCCAGCTGGTTTTAGACGTTTAATAAATTGCTAGCAATGCCATTCATAAGAAGCCTATGAATGGCATAGTGCATCAAGATTCCGAATGTTCCACATTAAAAGGTTTGACTGGGCACAGACTATTGATGACCTCTTCACAGGATGTTATGTTCTATACACATTGTTAGGAGCTGGAAGCAGATGGCTCCATACACTGTATAGCGGCCATGCGACAGAACTGCAGCTCTGCTCCTAGTCACTTGAATAGGAGCAGAGCTGCAAGACAACCCCTTGAAGTCTCCCTTTTCACTGGGTGATTAACGTATCGTTCCCATACATTATGGATGATTCTTGTAAATCGAGCTAGCAAGCACCGATCGACGCACTGTATCATTGATCGGTGCTCCTTTTTACAGCCAGTATCGGGCTGTATAAAAGGACATTTAAGCCGGGTTCCCACGGCATGGAAACGCTGCATAAATCTACGCAGCATATCCGACCTAGAACCCACAGCACGTTCCGTGCACATTGTGCTGCAGTTTTTCGGGCGAAATTTCCGGTGCGGAAAGCAGCGATAGGAAAAAAAAAAACCCGTTCACACTTACCCTGGCCGTAACTATGGCGACGTATCCCTCTGACATCCTGAAGCCCGGTCTTCTGGGATGACGTTTCATCCCATGTGACTACTGAAGCCTGTGATTGGCTGCAGCAGTCACATGGGATGAAACGTCAACCCCGGAGGCTGGGCTGGACGCAGGAGCAGAGAGTTCTGGGTAAGTAGGAGATTCCACTGCAACACTTGGCTACTTGTTGCGGGTTTTACATCCCCATTTAATTCAATGGGGAAAACCTGAAACAGAAAAGCAACGAAAACGCGGCATAAATTGACATGCTGTGGATTTCATCCCAAAGTTCAGATGGTGCTTTTCTCTTTACATATCTTTACATATCGTGCTGTAGTTTAGTTTTCAGCATCTGTAAAGTAATCTGAGCATTTATTTTCTCTGTAATAATCTTCGTAGTAACTACGCACCCTGTCTGTATATGCTAATGGTTTGTCATTTGTCCAAAGGCTTGCTTTTTGGGTAATATTCCAAAGTAAGCAGTATTAAAAGTCTCCTTATAGGCTCGAATTACCATTCCTAAAATTAGGATTTTTTTATTTTATTTTTTTTCTAGCATTGGATTATGTCACAAATTTACTAGTTTATTTTTGGTACAGTGTCGATTGCTCACTTCAGGGGTCTTCGAAATTCTCTATACAGTAAAAGTACTGGTAATGTATATACTAAGCAGCATATTATCAAATGTAATATCACATTGTTATTTCATTTATTTAACCCCTTAATGTTCAGCCTATTTTAGACCTTAATGACCAAGCCATTTTTTACGTTTTTCCATAGTCTTATTCAAAGCGCTATAACTTTTAATTTTTTGCGTCCATATAGCTGTATAAAGTACCAAACTTGTACCAAATTTGTATAGTTTTTGTATGTTTTACTACTTTTAGGCCTTATTCACACGGACATGTCCGTTTTGCACGTGCAAAAAACGTGGTGTTTTGCGCGCGCAAAAGGTCCGTGTGTCATCAGCATATGATGCGTGGCTGCATGATTTTCGCGCAGCCGGCATCATGATGACACTCTGGTTTTATGTTTAAAAACAAAAGAACGTACTTTTCTGTTTTCATTTAGAGTTTTTACTACTGTAGCGCGCATCACGCGCGGCACCCGGAAGTGCTTCCGTGTGCCGAGCGCAATTTGCATGCACCCCATTCACTTCAACACGGGCAAATATAGGACATGTCATGCGTTTTACGCAGCGCACATACGCTGCCTGAAATTCACTGACAGTCTGAACGGCTCCATTCTTTAACATAGGTCCGTGCCACGCGCGTGAAAAATCACGCGTGTAGCACGGACGTATTATACGTTCATGTGAATGAGGCCTTACACAGTGAAAACCCTTTTTTCCCCCAAAATATTTTTTTGTTTCCATATTTGAAGAGCCATAACTTTTTTTTTTTTTTTTTTTTTTTTCGCCAATGCAATTGTATGAGGGTTTTTTTTTTTTTTTGCGGGAAGACTTGTTGTTTTGTAGGTACCATTTTGGAGAAGATGCAACTTTTTTAAACTTTTTTTTTTTTTTTTTTTTTAGGCTGGATTCAAAGAAAACAGCAATTTTTGCATGTTTTTATTTATTTTTTACAACGACTTATGTAATAAGTTTATAGTTGGGGTCGTCACGGATGTGGCGATACCAAATGTGTGTAACTTCTTTTTACTTTGCTTTATTAAAAAACAAAATAGTTTGTAAGGGGGAAAAGGTGGGTTTTTATTTTTTTTTTTATTTATTTTTTATATTGAATTTTTCTTTTTTTCTTTTTTACTAGTCCCACTAGGGGACTTCACTATGCGATTATCCGATCCCATTTATAATACACTGCAATACTTCTGTATTGCAGTGTATTACTGCCTGTCCGTGTAAAACGCCAGAGGCATGACCTAGCAGGCATACACTACAGACAGACCTGGGGGCCTTTATTGGGCCCCTGGCTGCCATCAGAGACTCGGCGATCTTATCGCCGGGTGTCAGTGAGATGAGTGGGAGCTCCCTCCCTCTCTCCAAAACCACTCAGATGCGGTACACGCTATTGAGCGCTGCATCTGAGGGGTTAAATGTGTGAGATCGATACTAATATCGATCTCACCTGTTAGGGTATGTTCACACGAGGGCGTCCGTTACGGCTGAATTTACGGGGATGTTTCAGCCTGAAAACATCCCCGTAATTTCAGCCGTAACGGCATGTGCAGGCGCTTGAACGCCGCATCAATTACGGGCGTAATTGGCGCTGCTATTCATTGGAGTCAATGAATAACGGCTCCAATTACGGCCAAAGAAGTGACAGGTCACTTTGACGCGGGCGTCTATTTACGCGCCGTCATTTGACAGCGGCGCGTAAATTACGCCTCGTGTGAACAGACAAACGTCTGCCCATTGCTTTCAATGGGCAGATGTTTGTCAGCACTATTGAGGCGCTATTTTCGGACGTAATTCGGGGCAAAAACGCCCGAATTACGTCCGTAAATAGGCCGTGTGAACATACCCTTAGAGCAGGGACGCCCCCAGCCCTGAGCTACCTCTGGTAGCTGAGAGCAGGGAGATTTAACGGCTCCCTGCTCGTTTTATTTATTCGATGCAGCGCCGTAAAAAGGCTATTGCATCGGAATAAAGCACGATAGTGGCCGCCGTAAAAACTCTATTGGGAGGTCACTAACTGGTTAATGGCCAGATAAATGGATTGGTTTTTGCCTCTGCCTTTCAGTAGATTAGTGTGTGTGTGTGTGTGTGTATAATATGTGTATGTATATATATATATATATATATATATATTATACACATACATAAATACATACATAATACGCGCACACGGTCCAAGAGCAAATGAACACAGCACTCCAACATACCTAAATATTGGGCCACGTTCTCATTACCAGAGGCTGAATCCGTTCCTCAACTTGAATATAAAACGACCATAGCACGGAATAGCGTGCCGTTTTTCTGTTCTATGGTAGTGTTCGATAGATAGATCTATATATTATTATATATATATCTCTTTTTTGTTTTATGCAGGAGATATTGTATTTAATTATTTCCTGTGCAGTTTGGGTGCACAAATAAATGAATGTAATTAAGGCTATGTTCACACTGAGTTTTTTTGCAAGCAGAAAATCCTGCCTCAAAAGTCCGTCTGGAATTTTGAGGCAGATTTCGATCTGCCTGCACGCCGTTTGCCGCATTTTTTGCAGTGATTTTCGGCCGTGGCCTTTGTGCGCCGCGTACAAAAAACGCAGCGAAATACGCTTTCTCTCCCTCCCATTGATGTCAGTGGGAGGTCCGAGACGTAAACGCCCGAAGATGGGGCTTGTCACTTCTTTCCCATGAGACTGTTTTTCCGCTCGCGGGAAAAAAAACTCCTCCGCCTCCCATTGAAATCAATGGGAGGTATTTTCGGACGTTTTTTTTTTTTTTGCACGGTTTCCGACCCGGTTCCCGCGTCAAACGTGTCAAATAACTGTGTGAACTGGCCCTTATGTAACTTATTGTTGCGGTGCTAATATAGAAAAAAGTGATTTTCATTGTGTGTTTTTTTTTGTTTTTGTTTTTTTTTAGATACCGTTTACGCAAAATAACCTGTTAAATTCAGTTTTTTACGTTCGTGTAGATCCCTAGTGTGTGTAGGTTTTTCATGTAAACTTTTTTTAACAACTTTTATTTTATACTTACAATGTATTAACATACTCCTGTATGCCAATACATTATTCTATCTTAGGCCGGATTCACACAAGCGTTGCGCATCTCGGACGTGAAAAATGGCAGAGATCAAGTGGGCTTCATGCCCTTAACCTGATAAGACAATTAACCCCTTAATGACCGGGCCATTTTGCACGTTAATGTCCAAGGATTATTTCTTGTTTTTTCATGGTCGCATTCCAAGAGTCGTAACTCTTTTTTTTATTCCGTCGACATAGCCGTATAAGGGCTTGTTTTTTGCGGGACGAGTTGTATTTTGTAATTGTACCATTTTTAGATGCTTATAACATATTGATTAACTTTTATTAACTTTATTTTAGGAGAGAATTGAAAATAAGCAGCTATTCCAGCATTAATTTTCACGTTATAAATTTACGCCGTTTACTATGCAGCGTAAATAACATGTTAACTTTATTCTATGGGTCGGCACGATTACGGGGATACCAAATATGTAAAGGTTTTATATGTTTTTCCTACGTTTGCACAATAAAAACCCTTTTAGAAAAAAATTACTTGTTTTTGCATCGCCGCGTTCCAAGAGGCGTAACGTTTTTATTTTTCCGTCGATGTGGCCGTATGTGGGCTTGATTTTTGCGGGACAATGTGTAGTTTTTATTAGTACTATTTTGGGGTACATAGGACTTATAGATTAACTTTTATTTTATTTTTTATGGGGGGAATGGGAGAAAAGAGAGAATTTTGACGTTGTTTTTTGCGTTTTCTTTGGACGCTGGCGGTTTAATTAACATGTGCATTTTATTGGTCAAGTTGTTACGAACGCGGGGATACCATATATGTGTATGTGTGATTTTGTTTTGACCGTTTTACTAAATAAAACCACTTTTTGGGCCAAAAAAGTAGTTTTATTTGACTTTGACTGTAATTATTTATTTATTTTTTTCACAAACTTTATTTAACTGTTTTACATTTTTTTTTTTTTTAGTCCCACCAGGGGACTTCACTATGCGATCTGCCGATCACATATATAATGCTTTGGTATACTTCGTATACCAAAGCATTATTGCCTGTCAGTGTAAAACTGACAGGCAGCCTGTTAGGTCATGCCTCCGGCATCGCCTAACAGGCAGATGCTGAAGGCAGACCTGGGGGTCTTTGTTAGACCCCCGGCTGTCATGGAAACCCGACGGCGACCCGCGATTTGTTTGCGGGGGCGCCGATCGGGTGACAGAGGGAGCTCCCCCTCTGTCAAACACATTAAATGCCGCTGTCACTATTGACAGCGGCATTTAATGGGTTAAACTGCCGGAATCGGCGCGCGCTTCGATTCCGGCAGTTGCAGCAGGAGCCAGGCTGTGTATAACAGCCGTGCTCCTGCCGCTGATCGCGTGGGTACAGTCTCAGTACCCGCGCCATCACAGGACGGATATATCCGTCCTCCTGCGCGAACTAGCAGCTGCTGAGGACGGATATATCCGTCCTTCGGCGTTAACCAGTTCAGGACCGGGCTATTTTGCGCCTTCAGGACCAGACACCGTTTAGCCATTTTTAGCACGTGTTAGTTAAATGGCTATAACGTTTTTATTTGTTGGGCTAACGACGTGATTTTTGCGACGTTTTTTCCGTAGGCAATGCAGGTTTCATTTTTTATCGTTTTTATACACACCTTTTTTGCGATTTTTAGAATTTTTATTCATAAAGTTTGAAAATAATAGTAAAAAAATAAGCTTTTTTACGTTTCAGCTATTTTTTTGGGGTAATAACATAGTTTTAACCTAAAATAGACCTTTTATTTGTGATCGTCATTGTCTACCGTAAATTTTAATATATTACATGTCTATATTAGGGTAATTGGGTCAGCGCTAGCGTTACAACAATGATTGGCGGGGGGAACATGTTTTTTTTGGGGTGGGTATTTTATGTGTATTTATTATTTAATTTTTTTTTGCACTTTACTTTATTATTTTTTTATTACTATGGTCTGTCCCCCAAAGGTCAAAAAAGACCTTTGGGGAACTTTATATATATTTTTTCTTTCTTTTACACCATCTTTTCCACTGTAACTGGAGCTGCACAGCAGCCCTAGTTACAGGGGAAATCAGCCCTCTCATAGTGACGATTGTCACTAATAGGGCTGTGCTGGGTCTTGTAAGACCCAGCAGCAGTCTGTCACTAACGGGACCCGGCGATCATGTGACCTGTCACATGATCACCGGGAGGAATAGAGACAGCGCCGCTTCTGCTGTCTCTATTCCTATACACAGCGTTCATTGAACGCTGTGTAAAAACACATCGGAGAAGACAGAAGCAGTGAAAGCTGCTCCTATCCTCTCCTCAGGGTCCCCGGCAGTCACTGACAGCCGGAGACCCGACATTCAGCTGCCCGATCGCGCGGGCAGCAAGTTAAAACCCGAGCCGTAAAAAGTCTATGGCTCGGGTTTTAAGGACCCTGACCGCAGGCCGTAAATATACAGCCAGCGGTCGGGAACCAGTTAAGGAGTTAAAGCCATTACCTTTATTTATTATGCCTCCAGCAACTCTCTGCTTGTTCCTTCTGACGGATTCTGAAAAGGCCTTTAACAGGGTGGACTGTGCTACTATTAGGAGACCCTGGCTTATATTGGACTTTGTTCGAATATGCTTTTATGGATCCTCTGACCATAGCTGTCAAGGATAAATATAGACTGTCAATAGGCATTTATCTGCCTCATTTTCCATATCCAATGCTATCTGCCAGGAATGACCCCTTTCTCCTCTTATTTTCTTTTTTTTTTTTTTTTTTTGGAGCCCCTCCTCTGCCACATTCAAAATAATCCAGATAGTACAACACTGACGGTGATCTCCACCTGCTCAAAAATAGCTGCAGATCTGCTCTTTCCTGTCCCAGCCCCAGATATCTGTTCCCAATGAGTTATCAAAATTTTAAGCATTGAACACAACCCTTCCCAGAACACTGGCCGCTGAACTAGCCAATTCCTTTTCTGATCTGACCAAGCAAGCGCTGCATCTATGGTGTTTACAATCAGATCGGAACCCCGCAATGCAATCGCGGGGTTCCGATGACTGTTCTGGCAGACAAGAGGCATAACAATGACCTCCTGTCTGCCAAGTACGGAAGCCTGCTAGGTCCCACCCGGAGGCGGGGTCTAAGAGGCTTCCGGCCGCAGAAGGAAGATGGCTCTGAAGCTGAGCCTGCGACCTCAGCCGCGGGTGTCAGCTGTATGTTAGTGCTGTAGTGGCAGGGAACGGCGCTAGCTCTGATCCCTGCAATCAAAAGCGATCGCGGCATCTTAGTAGTTTTTAAGCGATCAGCATCGACCCAATGTAATTGTGAGGATGTTGATCGTTGCTATGGCAACCAGAGGCCTAACAACGGCCTCCTGGTCTGCCACGTACTATAGCCTATTCGGCACCCCCCAGAAACTGGACCTAATAGGCTTGCTGTCAGTGAATGACTGACAGCTCCAATGCATTGCACTACATGGGTAGTGCAGTGTATTAGAGTAAATATCAGAGGTGCAGGCCTTCAATTCCCCTAGTGGGACAAAAAAAAAAAAAGTTAATAAAAAGCTGAATAAAAGTGTAATTTTTTTTTTACGTTAATAAAAAGTGGTGTTGCAGTTTTTTGTTTTTTTTTTTGTGCATCCCCCCCCCCCTATAATAAGACAATTTTTTTTCTATAATATAAAAAAAAATATATATATATACTCTAAAAGTACACACATTTGGGATCACCACGGGAAAAGTGATCAAAAGTCGCATGTATGCCAAAATACTACAAATAAAAACTACAATTAAACAAAAGAAGTCTCACAGGACACAACAGTATAAGGTGGAATATAAAATCTCAACCACCTACAATTTTTCGGAGATACGGACTCCAAACAATAATATATAAACTCGAGAAAGAAAGAGTCCAAAGTATCCAAATGTTTAAGGCCTCATGCACACGACCGTAAAAACGCCCGTTATTACGGGTCGTAATCACGACCCGTAATAACGGGCTCATAGACTTCTATTGACGACGGGTGCCTTCCCGTTTTCTCACGGGAATGTGCCCGTGCCATTAAAAAAGATAGAACATGTCCTATTTCAGGCCGTAATAACGGCACGGACAGTCCATAGAAGTCTATGGAGCTCTCGTAATAACGGGTGGCTACATGTGTGCACCCGTCATTACGGCAGCGTTGCTAAGCGACGTCAGTAAATAGTCACTGTCCAGGGAGCTGAAAGAGTTAACTGATCGGCAGTAACTCTTTCAGCACCCTGGACAGTGACTACCGATCAGTATAAACCTGTAAAAAATAAAAATAAAAGACTTTCATACTTACCGACAACTTCCTGCTTCCTCCAGTCCGGTCTCCCGCCTGTTGCCTTGGTGACGCGTCCCTCTCGACATCCGGCCCGACGTCCTGGATGACGTTTCAGGCCATGTGACCGCTGCAGCCAATCACAGGTCAATCACAGGCTGCAGCGGTCACATGGACTGCCGCGTCATCCAGGGATGTCGGGCTGGATGTGAAGAGAGGGACGCGTCACCAAGACAACGGCCGGGTAAGTATGAATTTCTTTAACTTTTATTACAGAAAAGGCTGTCCCTTCTCTCTATCCTGCACTGATAGAGAAGGGGCTGCCGATTAGTGCAGTGCTATTTTGCCGCCAAAAACGTGCTCGTAAATACGGGTGGAATACGTGTGACACCGGACCCATATTTACGGGCACGGGTTCGTAAATACTGGTGCAAAACGGGTGGAATACGTGTGACACCGGACCCGTATTTACGCCAGTATTTACGGGTGGGAAAAAATACGGTCGTGTGCATGAGGCCTGTTTAAAGAAGTACAAAATCTTTATTTGAACAACACATAGGAATCTAAAATACAATATTTAACTGGGTCATCAAATAGAAGTACAATAAAAATTGGATGCAGGTAATGCATGACATAGTTAGAAATTTAATACTAGTAGTGTATAGTGTTGAAAAATCACTCTTGTAACCATATTCATATGAGTGAAAATAAGTCGGGACAGAGAGAAAGAAAAGTGAAAATGAGATGTAATAATCACAGTTCCTGTCTAGATAAATATGCAGAGTCCTAGTTATCACTATAACCTGACAGTCATAGTCGAATGCTTACCCATATTCAGTGGTGTAGTGGTATGACCCAGTGGCTAAAGTGATGCCCCAACGCGCGTTTCGCGTATCGCTTCCCTGAAGAATGTGTCCAAACAGCAGTTTATGACCACATATTGGGGTATTGCCGTAATTGGGATAAATTGCTTTTCAAATGTTGTTTTTTCTACTCCATTCCTTGTAAAAATTGAAAATGTCCATGTTTTATTGGTAAAATTTAGCTTTTCAATTTCATGGCCTGATCTCACCAAATTCAGCAAAAAACCTGTGTGGCCAAAATGGCCACTATACCCGTTGATAAATTCCTTCAGGGGTGTAGTTTTCCAAATGGGGTCACTTTTGGGGGGTTTCCACTAATTTGGTTTCGCAGCTACTTTGCAAATGTGACATGGTGCCGCAAACCATTCCAGCAAAACTTGAGCTCTAAAAGCCAAATGGTGTTTCTTCCCTTCCGAGCCCTAAACAGCAGTTTATTATCACATATAGGGTATTACTCTAATCGTGATAAAATTGCTTTTCAAATGTTGCAATATTTTTTTTTTTTCTTCTTTATGCCTTGTAAAAATTTAAAATTTCTACATTTCTGGCAAAAAAATTTAATTTTCATTTTACGTCCTTATTACAATAAATTCAGCAAAAAAAACGGGTTCAAAATGCACACTATACCCCTTGATAAATTCTACAGGATCTTGTAGGTACTCTGTTGCTTCTGAGGCCTGTGCTTCAGTAAATTACCAAACTAGGGCCACATGCAGGTTATTTCTAAAAAACTGCAGAATCTGGGCACTAAATACGGAGTTGTTTCTCTGGTAAAACCTTCTGTGTTATAGAAAAAAAATGGATTAAAAATGAATTTCTGCAAAAAAAAAATGAAATTTTCACCCCCTACTTTGCCTTAATCCTTGTGAAACGCCTTAAAGAGGCTCTGTCACCAGATTTTGCAACCCCTATCTCCTATTGCAGCAGATTGGCGCTGCAATGTAGATTACAGTAACGGTTTTATTTTTAAAAAACGAGCATTTTTGGCCAAGTTGGGACCATTTTTGTATTTATGCAAATGAGGCTTGCAAAAGTCCAACTGGGCGTGTTTACAGTAAAAGTACAACTGGGCGTGTATTATGTGTGTACATCGGGGCGTTTTTACTTCTTTTACTAGCTGGGCGTTAGGAATGGGAGTGTATGATGCTGACGAATCAGCATCATCCACTTCTGTTTGTTAACACCCAGCTTCTGGCAGTGCAGACACACAGCGTGTTCTCGAGATCACGCTGTGACGTCACTCACTTCCTGCCCCAGGTCCTGCATCGTGTCGGCCACATCGGCACCAGAGGCTACAGTTGATTCTGCAGCATCAGCGTTTGCAGGTAAGTAGCTACATCGACTTACCTGCTAACGCCGATGCTGCTGCAGAATCAACTGTAGCCTCTGGTGCCGATGTGTCCTCGCTCGTCCGACACGATGCAGGACCTGGGGCAGGAAGTGAGTGACGTCACAGCGTGATCTCTCGAGAAGACGGCTGTGTCTGCACTGCCAGAAGCTGGGTGTTGTGAAGAGAAGTGGATGCTACTTCTCGTCAGAACGCCCAGCTAGTAAAAGAAGTAAACACGCCCCGATGTAACACACATAATACACGCCCAGTTGGACTTTTACTTTAAACACACCCAGTTGTACTTTTGCAAGCCTCATTTGCATAAATACAAAAATGGTCATAACTTGGCCAAAAATGCTCGTTTTTAAAAATAAAAACGTTACTGTAATCTACATTGCAGCGCCGATCTGCTGCAATAGCAGATAGGGGTTGCAAAATCTGGTGACAGAGCCTCTTTAAGGGTTAATAAGCGTTCTAAATGCTGTTTTGAATACTTTGAGGGGTGCAGGTGTTTTTTTTTAAAATGCGGTGATTTATGGCGATTTTTGTATTTTTATGGGCCCCTCAAAACCACTTCATAACTAAAATGGCCCCTGTAAAAAAATAGCCATTCAACGTTTTCATGAAAATGTGGGAAATCTCTGCTAAAGTTCTAAGCCTTGTAACCTCCAAGAAAAATAAACATTCCAAAAAAATTATGCCAATCTAATGTAGATATATGGAAATCTGCAACTATTTTGTGTGGTATTACGATCTATTTTGCAAGCAAATACATGTAAATTAAGAAAAATGCTGGTTCTTGCAATTTTTCACAAAATTTTGTTTTTCACAATTAAATACTAAATGTATCGACCAAATTTTACCAGTAACATAAAGTTCAATGTGTCACGAGAAAACAATCTCAGAACCGGTTGGATAGGTAAAAGTATCCAAAGTTATTACCACATAAAGTGACACATGTCAGATTTGGAAAAATGGGGCTGCATCCTGAACGTGAAAACGAGTCCACAGTTACGATGGTGTCTGGTATAGGTGCCCAAAAAATATGTATATTTTATATTTCTTTAAATATCCTAAGACAGAACAGCTCGTATGCAGTATTCTTGTGGTTCTGTAAAGTCTGTTATTCTCTAAGGTGCGGTGATTGTTTGTTGAAGGATTGTATTGTTTTGAAGATTAAGAATAATACTATCTTTGTCACTTTCTCTTTTTTATTGAGGAAAACCATGTATAGAATAGGAGGGAAGCATTCCTTCAGGGGATTCATTTTTGAAGTGACTCAGACACTTTGATCCTTTCCATCTGCAAGCTGGCTTGTTTTAGCATGTTAAAATGAAGGCTGATTTACATCTACCTGTTTGTTTTCTGATGGTTCATTCTTGTAAAAGTGGAATTCTTTGAAGTCTCCTTCATAGAACGATTCCAAGATATTTAATAAACATCTTGCGCCAACATATTTTCTGCGAATTATAGTTTTATATATAGGAATTCATATTTTATCTATTCATTTTAGAATTTGCCTGCTCTTCTTCTTCTTTTTAGTACGGTCAACGTAAAAGTTCTCCAGAGGTAAACCTGCCAAATGTATGCCAAAAAGGACACTCGTGACATCCAATAGTCTTTTGCTTCAGCAGAACATATGTCTGGTTACTTCTTACTTGTATCAGGGATATGTCTGATGTAGAGCAGATATGTGATGTAAACACATCCACTTTGCTGCTACTGTATTTGCTGCGGATTTTCTGCAACTAATTCTCTTGCGGAAAAAAAGCAGTATTTACGCAACGTGCGAATTAGAATTGCATCTGATGTCTCTAACAATTCTATGTAGTAGGAAAAAAAGGGTTCAAACTTTGCAAATTTGTCAGACTTTTGAAACCCCCATCCACATGTATCCGATAAAATTGGCACAGAATTTAGGTTCTTCTGCAGACTTTCGCTGCAGATTTCGCATATTGCAATCCAAATCCGCAGCAGAAAATCTCTCATCCCGTCTAGACTTGCCCAAAGTGCTGTGTGTCCCTTATTTCTGTAATACAATAATGAGTGAAGTGGGCTGTCCTCTGCTAAAATGTACCAGTTAAGTCTATAAAATACAAACTACAGTTTAGTCAGTGATGATATTATTCGGTACTGTAGTGGCATCTAGTCCCCATGTTTGGCCAAAGTATTCCACAGTCCTTATTTTTGCAAAGAAAAAAAAAAAATCAGTTTTGCGCATTGTGTAGATCTACCACTCTGCTTGTGAATTTATATGGTGGAGCTTTGCTTTAGATCTACCCTTTCTACTTGTGCCATGTTTACGTGGACCACAGGCTTCCAAAGGTTACCTTCTACTTCATAATTAACTGTTAGGCTCCATTCACACCATGTTTCCAGGCGTATGTTCAATGTATACGCTGAACCAATAGCCCACCATAGGCAACGATATGGCTACATCGCTAAATTGATTGTAAAAAGGCACATACTGCGCAGTATACATTGTTTTTGTGGTTTCCCTTTGTATGACAGCGCTTAGTCTACAATTTTAAATATAATGAAATACAAGGTTTACCACCTGACGGTATACAAAAAGTACACACCTTGTCGGGCATATATAGCAATCGTACATAGTAAACTTGGCATACGGGCTCATACTTATAGCAGTGCAAGGAGTAGAGTTCCTTAGGATAGAGTCGTGCAGCCTCAATGCACTGCTGTACAGGCTCTTTCGGACAGTTATTCTTACCAAAGCATCTAAGGGAAAATGCCACTTTCGTGATGAGCATGCCACACTTTTTTTAATTTACAAAGAAAATCTATGACACACATGCTATAAAACAAAATAGTCTAGTCTAGTATAGGAAGGAAGAAAATAAATTTTTAGTGGGTCTGTCGTCTGTATTTAGGGGGTTTGTATTTTATGGGGTCTATTAGTTTAGTGGGTCTTGATTTAGGGAGTCAGGTCTGAGGTCTGTATTTATGGTGCTTGTTCTGGGGTATGTATTTGTTTAGGGGTGTCTGGTCTGAGGACGGCAATAATATAGAAGGTCTGGGGACTGTATGCATTGTAAGTTATTAGTGCGTGTAAAAGTGGTTGTCCGGGCATATCGATAGCTCAGTATGAAAAACCGGTCCATGCCTGGATAACCCTTTTAAATGTATGGTCCTGGGCCTTGGTGTCTGAATTTTTGTGTTTTCTATAGAGGCTGGAAATGGCTGCAGAAGCGAGGAGCAAAGATGTCTTATCAGGAGAAGTCGCCATAGCGGTCTGTGTCAGATGAATTTCCAATCTATTTATGCTTGCAATCGATGCAAAGTTGCGTGAAGGTGGTTCTGTATACACATAAAATTTTATTTTTCTACATAATATACTGGGCACTTGAAGTGTAGATTTTGGTAGCGTAGTAGTGGTGTGCAGTATATATTTTTAAGGCCTCATTCACACGGCAGGGTTTCCCGGCCGTTCATAAATCGGCCGGCACCCGGCTGCATTAGGAATAATAGACCCCTAATGGGGCTATTCACACGACCGATTTTTTTGACGGCCGGGAAAACCGCCCGTCAAAAAATAGGACATGCTCTATTTTCGCCCGGGTACCCGGCCGCCCGGCTCCCATAGAAGTCTATGGGGCCGGGTAATACCCGGCCATCACCGGGATGTGTCCCGAGTGACGGCCGGGTTTTCCGGCTCTTGCGCTCTATCTCCTCCTCCTCACAGCGCAGAGTGCATGTGAGGAGGAGGAGCTGATGCCATTCTGACGAATGGCATCGCTGTACACGGTGTGGCAGGGCCGGGGTGTACAGCAGGTGGAAGGGAGCGCTGCGCTGGCTCCCTTCTCCTGCTTGTTTTAAAAGCGCCCTGGCCCGGCGACACCTTTGATGGCGCCGCTAGCAGCTGCAGCAGCTGCTGCTGCTGCTACTACTGTAGCGACGCCACTATAGCAGAGCGGGGAGGTATCTCCCCGCTCTGCTATGTGCTAGCCGCACTTTAGCTCCTTGAAGGAGCGGAATCCCCGTGTGTTCGGGGATTCCGCTCCTGGACAGTGCGCTTGATGTCTCTGTCCATATCTGGGCAGTGACATCAGGGGAAACTCCTGAAGCGGAATCCCCGAACACATGGGGATTCCCCTTCAGGAGTTGCCGCTGATGTCACTGTCCGGATCTGCCCGGCACGGATGCATAACTTTATGCAAACCGGCCGGGCAGAATGGCCGATTTTACCGGCCGGCACTCGGGCTCGGACGCGACCCGGTCGTGTGAATCCCGCCTAAGACTTTGTAGATATCAAATATTGCATGGCTTCTGTTTCAACATCTTTATATTAATGAGCCTGTGTTTTTGGGAAAGCTCAATGAAAACGCGCATCAGTCTTGGGCCTCATGCACACGACCGTAAAAACACCCGTTATTGCGGGTCGTAATTACGACCCGCAATAACGGGCCCATAGACTTCTGTTAGTCACGGGTACCTTCCCGTTTTCTCACGGGAAGGTCCCCGTGCCGGTAAAAAAATAGAACATGTTCTATTTTTTCATTTTACGGGCCGTGCTGCTATGCTTTATAATGGGAGCACGGCTCGCAAAAGCGGCCGGCTGCCCGTGGCCGGCCGTGCTCGTAATTACGAGTCGTAATTACGAGCACGTTCGTGTGCATGAGGCCTTAAACAGCTATTGACCTGATTTTTATTATGGCTGCATTTTTTGGTTTGTATTGTGAAAGTGATTTCATGGCACACAATCGTATAGCTATACATTGTTTGTTTGCATTTGTGCTGACTAGATTAATTTTTGAAGTAGTTTACAAAAATAACATTTACATATTTGATCATTTTGAGGAAGCCTGTTTATCACTAGTTCTCTATTTATTTTATTTCTATTCTGAAAAGAAAATATTAAATCATCAAATTTTCCCTGAGGCAGGAGAATCTATTGTAATGACTTTTCTTGCCATGGCCTTTGCAGTATTGGAATTCACATGTAGTCCAAACTCCCAGAGATTTCCTAACCAGCGGGCTTAGCTCATCATAAAGAACCCTTTCAGTTGTCACTTAATTTAACTTTTATTTTGGGCTTCATATAGATAAGGGTCAGTAGGGCACTTCACAGTGCCTAAGAAATGTTATGTTTTTTTTTTGAGAAGTGGGTCTGTGCTGCTGAACGTTATAATTTGACGTTTTAGCCTCTCCCACCTGAAAAGAAATACAGCTGCTAGGACTAAGTGACTGTTAGAGAAGAGGATGAGGTGCGAGCTGACCATTTCGGTTAGCTTTCAAGCCTAGGGTTTCAATCAACTGCTTGCTGCTAGTCAGATTGCTTGCCTAAAATCTTCTTGTTGTGGGATAGTCTTTTGTATACTTTTATTTCTTTTTTTAGGTCAGTTTTGTGATTCATTTTTAATGGCACATTTTGTAGCCTCCTAGTTATAAAACACATCTTACGATTACATATATATATAGAGACGTAAGCTTGCTTACATGCTTGACATGTAGGGTAGAAGATTTTTTTTAGTTTTAACACAATAATCACATTGTATTTTTGTTCTCGGTGGTTTAAATGTGCCAGAGCTGGTCTATAATGACCGAATACATGTTGCCTTTTAAATCTCTTCATTCTAGTAATACACAGTCTAAATTATGACCTATAAGGCGTGAAATTGATTTGAGACGGTTTTTACGTATTCTGTTCAGATAATCTGAATGGAGGGTCATCAAAAATAAACTGATGGCTTTTTGATGTGTTTGCCTTTATACTACTGAGAAATGTGCACACTTTAAATCTACAGGCATTGGTATTTTTTTGTAGTTCTGATTCTTTATCTGTAGAAGTTGCAATTTTCTTCTGGGTAGCAGCTTCCTAAAGTAACCAAAAAAAAAACAAAAACGCTCAAACTGTAGAACTTTGCTTTTATATATTTATTTTTTTATTGTACGATATTGTTTACAGCTACATACATCTGGATAGCCACTGTGTGGTTGGTGATTTTTGACAACTTTTGTTCCAAATATTTACAAATGTTCAATGTTTCTCGCTTATAAAGCACTTCTGCAAAGAAAGGCCCATCATGTAAAATCCAATTCGAGGAAGTAGCAGGTATCGCTAAGATCTGCAAGTTTTCAAGCACCTCGCTCCAATCTGTTGCATGTCGGACGGGCATAGAAGCCAAATTAAAAGCAAAGTTTTTTTTTTTTTTTAAAGCCATATGAAACCTCAAAAATCTGATCAAGTGGTGTGGGATGATTGCGCGATGCCTACTGTTCTTTGATGTGCCAGTTATCGCCACTTGTCGTAAAGTAAGGAGGAAAGAATCCTTGAACTGAGAGACCTTGGTTTATCACTGCGGCAGATCGCTATACACCTAGGCTGAGCACCGTTCTCACGTTGAACACGGTGGGGTGACAAAATGTTCGGTAGCCAGACCCCTCTGGTCTTCATTTCAGGTACACTAACACCTCCGGGTTACATTGATTTAGTCGTGGAACCAGTAGTACGGCCATTTCTCCAAATGATCCCAGAAGCCGTTTTTCAACAGGACAACACCAGGCTGCATGTTGCTTGTGCTACCCTGAGCAGCTTGCATGGCCTAAACGTGCTATCATGGCCTGCAGCGTCTCCTGACTTGTCTCGCGTCGAGCACATCTGGGATGCGATTGGTCGGCAATTGCAAAGGGAGCCGCCAGCAGCCAATCTTTATGATTTGCGTTCCCAAGTGCATTCAGCGGGGCAGAACATTCCTCAGACAACCATTAATAACCTCATTGATAGCATGCCAAGGTGTGTAAGTGCATGTATTTCTGCGCGCGGTGCTTCTACTCGATGCTGAATTAATCAAGATGTTTGGAATAATTTCTTTTATTGTTTGTATACCAATAACATGTCTATCGATTCTGTGATTTCCACGTTACCGCAGAGTTCTTTTTTTAGTGATTCTTCCTGGCTATGTCTTTTCCTATAGATATATCTCTATATATAATATATTTTTATGATGTATTTTATGCGCATGTCTAATGGAAGTCGGCAGCTTATATTAATATTATTTTGTGGTTGTCTTTTGTCTTGCAGCCAGGAGCTATTGCTTCACGCTCTCCCACTTTTAAGCAGAAATATTTCAGGAAGTCAAAGCCTTGTCCAGTCTCCAAGCAACCTGTGGGTGAGCAGGAAATATCATGCCGAGGTATCGACTTACTATTCAGCATGTTTTTGGCATGTTAATCAGTTCGGTAAAATACTTTTATACAATGTGTGCATATGTCTGTGTGCTACGAATGATTGACTGGATCTACGGTATATATGTAAACAAAATTGTAGTATGACCATATTCGTAATGTATGTGCTTTATATGACTAAAGAATCTAAATAGAACTTCCCTACAAGGCCAACATTCCATCATGGAATCAATGAATTTTCAGGAATGATTTCAGTGATACTTGTGACATTCTGTCTCATGATAAATGTTGTAATACTATAAGCTGTTAAAACGTTGTGTTCCAAGACAAAATTTCGTCTTGAGAATTTATATACATATGTCTCACACCTATCGTTGGGTTTAGGCTAGGTTCACACATCGCTTAAAAATTACACTGTTGAACCGGCCGTTAAAGAGGCTCGGTCACCAGATTATAACTTGACTATCTCCTACATAATCTGATCGGCGCTGTAATGTAGATAACAGTGGTTTTTATTTTGAAAGGTTTGAACAATTTTATATTTATGCTAATTAGCTTCTTGATAGACAACTGGGCGTTTTTTAACTTTTTACTAACTGGGCGTTGTAAAGAGAAATGTATGACGCTGATTGGTCAGCGTCATACACTTCTCTTTACAACGCCCACTTGTTGTTTTTTTCGTAAAATGGGCCTAAATACATTATCAGCCCAAATCTCCCTGCTCTTCTTATCGATTGTTACCTTATACCTGCACTGTAGGTATACAATGTATCGGCTTGGAGTGCACACTGTATAGCTCACAGCATTGCCTAGACTGCAGCATTCCCTTTACCGTGAGCGCTACTAGGTCAAGTGGGATTTTAGCCCCTGGAAGTAAACAGGAATTTTCGCTGGCAGCAAGGAAAGGCCTTAAATAGTGCAAATTAAACCACAAAGTATTTTATAAACTTGCAGAACTTTATACAATGATTAAGCTTTATTTACCCAAGGTCTTGTTCACATGAGCGTGTCCGATTTGCAGCCGCAAAAAATGGGCAGTTTTTCATCCATATGACTGTTAGTGTTGCGTCCGTGTGGTTCCCGTGTGACAGCCGGTTTTTTCTTGTCCTGGTTTTTCCCCTGCTAGCACTTCCTGGTGTCCTCCTTTTTTTTTTCTTCTGCATTTCTTAAGCAACTGATCCGTGAAAAAACGGATGTCATCAGCGTTCTGTCCGTGTTTTTCACGCACCCATAGACTTCAATGGCCGAATTTGAGTTGCTAAAACAAAGTAGAATCCGACATGTAGTGAGCTTTGTTAGACACGCTCCGTGAAAAAACTCTAATGTATGAATAGTTGAATTGCTTGGTCAGTGTTGGGTAGGGCTGGGCAATTATGACCCGACATGGTTGTGAAATACGTTTGTGTGAGTAAGGCCTTAAATTGGGAAAACCCCTTTAGGTACCATTATGGCAATGTGAACCTATTTCCCCTGTTGCACAGCTAACGTCTAACCTATGTGACAAGATACTGCTTCAGTCTAATCTGAAAAAAAAAAATAAAAAAATATATGTGTATATATATCTCCATATTCCATTAACCTATTTCTTTTGTTTTAAGTGTGCAAGTATGTCTGTCACAAAAGCTGTGAAGTAAAGGTAAGCTTTTATAGATGAACGCTTGATTCTATGTAATCATTTCTGAAGTTAGATTATGGACTTGGTAGAGCCTCCCTCGAATGCAGCTCTGTCCTCTATTTGCACCCATACAGAGCAGTGCTTTACCCGCTCAACTTGATCTTTTTTTTATTGTGCATTGTAACTTGAAAACCAACAGTTATGGCAAAAGCAGGCTTTTAGCTTAAATAAGGTAAGGAGCATTCAAGATTTCTGAAGCATGTGAGGCAGTATGGCAAAAGTACAGTACTTTTTAGATGTATATAGGGTTCGGGTAGATTAATGTGGGTGATTATCTTTCACAATCAGCATAATTATATGCTGAAATCTGTACTGCTGGGAATATTTTAGCTGTCATGTACATAATTTCCAGGTTAGTGCTGACTTTCTAGCTGCGGGTTATAAACTGGAGTAATGTCAAGAACTGCAAAGTTACTACGGGAGTGTATGAAAGCTGGTTGTGTCACTTTGACTAGATGGTGAATCCAGGCAAACAGGTTAAAAAGAGAAACTCAAATTTAACACTATTCACGACTGCCATACGGCTATATACGTTCTAACTGCCGATGCCCCGTGTAGTTAGCATGTGTATAGACGTAGGCAGCCTGGAAGGTGTTTAATGAGTGCAGTGCTGCTTCAGTGTGAGCAGCACTGCACTCATGTGCCGGGGCTTTGAGAGCCCCGGAATACACCCCCACTGGAGATGGTGCCACCCACAACCCCTGCAAAACCCTCTGTAAATAGCGCCACAAAAGCTCCCTCCAGCATCGGTATCCCCGGCCAGCGCTCTGGCTGAGGATTCCCCTCCTTAGGGGGAGCCCCGTCGTCTTTCCATCCCCGCTGTAGATAGTGCCTCGCCCCGCTCCAATACATGGCTACTAACGTCACTGGACAGTGACGTTATGGGCTCTGTCTAGAAGCGGAATCCCTGGCCAGTGCGATCTGATACCGGGAATTCCGCTCCTAGAGTCAGTTCAGGTGGCACTATTTACAGTGGGGCGTGCGATGCGATCTACAGCAGAGGGTTGCTATCC
Organism: Rhinoderma darwinii; assembly: GCF_050947455.1. NCBI lineage: Eukaryota > Metazoa > Chordata > Amphibia > Anura > Rhinodermatidae > Rhinoderma > Rhinoderma darwinii. Next base: position 237,980,182 of record NC_134691.1, read on the forward strand.
AGCATCACACCCCTGACTCTAAATAGCGCCACCTGAACTGAGTCTAGAAGCGGAATCCTCGGTGTCAGATTGCACTGGCTGGGGATTACGCTTCTAGACCTAGCCCCTGACGTCACTGTCCATTTGGACACTGACATAGTGGCTCTGTCTAGGAGTGGAATTCCCATCCAGTGTGATCTGACACCGGGGATTCCGCTTCTAGACTCTGTTCGGGTGGCACTATTTACAGTCACGGGTGCGATGCTATCAACAGCAGGGCAGGGGTGGGGGGGTGGCACTATCTACCGCGGGGATGGAAAGACCTGCCGTCTTTCCATCCCCGCGGTAGATAGGGCTCTCTCAAGGAGGGGAAACCCCGGCCGACACTCCTGCCGGGAATTCCGCTACTGGAGAAGGCCCTGGTGTCCCTATCCATATATGGACAATGATGTCAGCGGCTCTCTAGGAGTGGAATCTCCGGTGTCAGATTGCTCTGGCAGGAGATTCCGCTCTTAGTTAACCCCTGATGTCACTGTCCATATATGGGAATATATATGTGTGGCATTATCTACAGGGAGAACTGTGGCACTATTTACAGTGGCCACTATCTATGTGGGCACTGGCACTATTTATGTGGGCAATGTGGCACTATCTACAGTGGTATTGCGTCAATATCTACATGGGCACTGGGCAATTCATCCATTTTTTTTTTTTTTGTAATCCCATGAAATCGAATAGCAAAAGCTGGTTAAAAACGGTCAGACGGCAAGGAAATGGATTAAAATTTTGAGAAACATTGATGCAAAACAGTCATGAAAAACTGACCGTTGATTGGTTGACTGGCATTTTTTTCACGGTCGTGTGTATATAGCCCTCTTCACTCTCCCCTCACAGCGATCCAGGGTGACGGAGAGAGAAGAGGACTAATTGTTACAGAAATCTACGATGGATGGATGGATGGATGGATACATTTTAAAAAGTGATGATAAAAGTGTTTTTTTGATTTCGTTTAATTCAGTGTTAATTTTTATTATGAGCAGACAAATCACAAAAAAAGTCTAGAAAATGAAAGGCTCATAAGTCTTGTAAAAACAAAGTAAAAATAGTTGTGATATTCAAAGCGGTTCCAAATATAATATTGTTTAAAGAAGTGCATATCAAAAATGTAAAATTTGACCTGGAGACACGGGCATCAATGACCCTTGGTCATGAAAGGGTTAAAAATGGTTATCAAGCTAGAACATAGATTTTACTCTTTCTAATTGAAGTATATTCAACATGTGCAAACCGCTTCTGAACTGCACAAATCGTCTGTTTCTGCCTATCCATATGTTCTACTATAGTTACTACTTAAAATGCAAGCAATAAATTGCTTATATAACGTTTACCTGGCACTAGAGAACAAGAATCCCCATTGACCTGCTTCATTTAGTTCTATCTAGGAGTAAAAGCAAATCTGTATCGCCACTTTCATTCCACATCGCACACAATTGTGGTCACTGCCGTGACATACACACCCCGCCTTATATTTTTTCTTACCCTGAAGCAGGCAGGCTAGACACAAGACATCTGTTTCTATTCAGAGTGAGGTGCTGTGGATTGATTCCAGATCCTGGCTGTACCGGAGCCAGTGGTTTTGGTAAGCTGAGGCTGATTGTTCACATAAGGCCAAATTATTTCGAATAAATAGCATTGAGTGTATCGTGTTACATGGCACAAGTTCCTACTAGGAAAGGAAGATATAACCTGACCTACTGCATGCTGTGGCATCAGATTAATGGGGGTAGGCAAAAAAAAGGCTAATAAAAATAGTACACTTTAATCGTTGAATGCTGCAGTACATCTTCTAAGTTCTCGTGCACACGACCGTAATAGTTTTTACTGTCCGCAGATACGGATCAGACGGCTACGGATACACATCCGTAGCTGTCTGCAATTGCGGAATGGCCTGTAGAATTTTATGGGCGAGTCGGTACCACAATTGCGGACAGGAATAGGACATGTTCTATATTTTACAGATCATTTCTATGGCTCGTACTCGCATCCGTAAATATACGGAAAGCTGTCTGTGGCCAATAGAAATTAATATGTCCACAATTTCATCGTAATTACGGATGAAAATTACGGTCATGTGCATGGGGCCTTATAGAACTTTGTTCCACGTAGAACTTTGTTCCACATAGTGATGAAGTGAAGGGAGCAGAGCAGTTTAGTTTAGATGCATAGACAGATTACTATTTATTTATTTATTCCCCCCCCCCCCTTGAATTTTAATGTAATCCTTTTTTTTTTCCCCCTATTTAGGCCTTTACTCCATGTTCTCTACTTGTGAATTATGAGTTGGTAAGTTAACATCAATTGAAAAATAATTTAAAAAAAAAAATTGTGCATCTGTTAACAGGGTGAAAACTGAGGAGTTAAAAAAGGGAAGAAAAAAAAAAAATATATATATATATATATATATATATATATATATATATATATATATATATATATATTAAAAGGAAAACTTCATTCAGAAGTAATAATTTTGTTTAGCTAGATGTGCTAACATACTTCGTGTATTACTTGAGTTGCTTTTGTAATTGTATAAACCACAATCAAAACGACTCATGTAAATGTACTCTTAGGTTAAGGGCTCCGCAGTAACACATAGTCACAGTAAAATTTCAGTATTACCACGACTTGCGAACTACCCATATGTCTACCTATCAAGGGAAAATAGCGCCTGATTTTCAGCCGTCTTTTACGGCCGATTTTGGAGTTGTTTTTTTCTATAGAGTTAATGAAAAATGGCTTAAGTGACATGCACTTTTTCGGGGGTGTTTTTTTTTTTTACGTGACCGTTTTTCAAAACGGCCGTGTAAAAAAAAAATCCCCTGTCGGGAATGGGCAGATGTTTGGAGGCGTTCTGCTTCTGATTTTTTGGCAGTTTTTCAGCAGTTTACGGCCCGAAAAATGGCTGAAAATAAGCCGTGTGAACGTACCCTAAGAGTACGAACACACAGCATAAACACTGCGGATTTTCTGCAACCGATTAATTGCGGAAAATCTGCAGCATATTACAGTAGCAGCAGTGTGGGCGAGATTTCCACAAATCTCGTCCCCACACTGTGGAAAAATGCGCCGAAAGAAACACAAACAAGTTGATGTGCGATTTCTTAAATTAATCCTGCGGAATTGCAGCTCTTGTTTGTGGGTTTTCTCATTGAATTCAATAAGGTGCTTAAACCTGGAACAAAGTGGTGTGTTGCGATATTTGCGGCTGAATAACCGTGATTCTAGTGAATCGCAAGTAAGAAAAATTAAAAATAAAGTTATACTTACCCAGAGTTCCTTGCTTCTCCAGTCCGTCCTCCTGGGATGACGTTTCCCATGTGACCGCTGCAGCCAATCACATGACCGGCAGTGGCATCCCAGGAGGCTGGACTGTCCGGAGGGAAGGGGGTAAGTGAACGTTTTTATTTTTCCGGCGCCGCAGCGGAAATTCTGCCGGATAAACGAACCACAAAGTGTTGCAAATTTTTAGGACTGCAATCCCACAGATTAAAGGGGTTTTCCAGCTTCTGATGACCTATCCATCAGATAGGTCATCAATACACAATCTGTGGGGGTCAGACACCCGGGCCTCGCACTGATCAGCTGGTCCGTGCACCGGACGTACAAGCCGGAATCTGTTCGCTCCGGCCACGGAATAGCGGCGAATAGGGGCAGACCTGCAGTTCAGCAGCACTGGCGCTATGCTATGTACGGAGCCAACTGCTTCCGGGCTCCGTACATCGCATTATGTGCCTCAACATCCGGTGCCCGCAGGCCAACGGAGCGGCTTATCCGTGCGGGTTCCGGGTGTCGGACCTGCACCGATGGCATACTGATAGAAAAACAGATTGTGACCCTGGGTAGTCAGCAGGTACAATACATATAGTCAATAGAAGGAATGCCTGCAGGCAGACAGAACCCTTTTTCCTGACCACCCAAATTTATAATAGAAAATATATTTAAATTTTTAAATTTTATTTTTTATTAGGCTACGTGTAGCAAAGGACAGACCACATATGAGTTTAAAATTGTCACTGCCGTAAGCCGAATTTAGAGTGCACAGCTGGAGGAACCCAGCAAGGTATTCAAACGACCAAAAGTAAATGCTCACTGACACACAGCAAGTCAGTTACCAGACACAAGCCACACTTAGCTGGGTAGAGGCAATAGATTCGGCTAAGGCAGGAAAATAAAACAATGGACAGAGACATCAAGCGCTCTATCAGAGTGGAGTCCCCGGACACAAGGGAGCTAAAGTGGGTCTAGCACATAGCAGAGCAACGAGATACCTCCCTGCTCTGCTATAGTGGCATCGCTACAGCGCCTGGCCAGGGCGCTTTTAAAACAAGCAGGGGAAGGGAGCCAGCGCAGTGCCCCCTTCCACCTGCTGTACACCCCAGCCCTGCCACACAGTACCCCTGTATAAGGGCACCCCCACATTGTAGAAACCGGCAGCATACAGCGCTTTGTCCGAATGGCATAAACTCCTCCTCCTCACATGCACTCATAGACTGCACCGCCACACGGGCTCCCCTCATAGACGGCACCGCCACACGGGCTCCCCTCATAGACGGCACCGCCACACGGGCTCCCCTCATAGACGGCACCGCCACACGGGCTCCCCTCATAGACGGCACCGCCACACGGGCTCCCCTCATAGACGGCACCGCCACACGGGCTCCCCTCATAGACGGCACCGCCACACGGGCTCCCCTCATAGACGGCACCGCCACACGGGCTCCCCTCATAGACGGCACCGCCACACGGGCTCCCCTCATAGACGGCACCGCCACACGGGCTCCCCTCATAGACGGCACCGCCACACGGGCTCCCCTCATAGACGGCACCGCCACACGGGCTCCCCTCATAGACGGCACCGCCACACGGGCTCCCCTCATAGACGGCACCGCCACACGGGCTCCCCTCATAGACGGCACCGCCACACGGGCTCCCCTCATAGACGGCACCGCCACACGGGCTCCCCTCATAGACGGCACCGCCACACGGGCTCCCCTCATAGACGGCACCGCCACACGGGCTCCCCTCATAGACGGCACCGCCACACGGGCTCCCCTCATAGACGGCACCGCCACACGGGCTCCCCTCATAGACGGCACCGCCACACGGGCTCCCCTCATAGACGGCACCGCCACACGGGCTCCCCTCATAGACGGCACCGCCACACGGGCTCCCCTCATAGACGGCACCGCCACACGGGCTCCCCTCATAGACGGCACCGCCACACGGGCTCCCCTCATAGACGGCACCGCCACACGGGCTCCCCTCATAGACGGCACCGCCACACGGGCTCCCCTCATAGACGGCACCGCCACACGGGCTCCCCTCATAGACGGCACCGCCACACGGGCTCCCCTCATAGACGGCACCGCCACACGGGCTCCCCTCATAGACGGCACCGCCACACGGGCTCCCCTCATAGACGGCACCGCCACACGGGCTCCCCTCATAGACGGCACCGCCACACGGGCTCCCCTCATAGACGGCACCGCCACACGGGCTCCCCTCATAGACGGCACCGCCACACGGGCTCCCCTCATAGACGGCACCGCCACACGGGCTCCCCTCATAGACGGCACCGCCACACGGGCTCCCCTCATAGACGGCACCGCCACACGGGCTCCCCTCATAGACGGCACCGCCACACGGGCTCCCCTCATAGACGGCACCGCCACACGGGCTCCCCTCATAGACGGCACCGCCACACGGGCTCCCCTCATAGACGGCACCGCCACACGGGCTCCCCTCATAGACGGCACCGCCACACGGGCTCCCCTCATAGACGGCACCGCCACACGGGCTCGTAGATAGTCTGGAGAAGTTCCTGACTTAAAGGCAAAATGATTCTGGGGATTCTGCTTCAGAAGTCCCTGACTTCACTGTGTCCATATATTGACACAGGGAAGTCAGGGACTTCTGCTGGAGCGGAATCCCCAGCCACAGCGTTGCCGAAGCTCCTACAGGGAGCAAAAAAACATACCCTCCTCCTCCTCTTTACATGCACTTCACACTGTGAGGAGGAGAAGGAGACCGCGAGCGACGGAAGACACGGCCATCACTTGGAGCACATTCAAGTGACGACTGTGTATTACCCGGCACCATAGACTTCTATGGGGGACGGGAGAATGGGCGAAAACAGGGTATGTCCCATTTTTTGACGGCCGGGTACCGCGCTCCCCCCCCCCCGTAGTTGGTGCCGCGCACCGCTCCCCCCCCCGTAGTTGGTGCCGCGCGCCGCTCCCCCCCCGTAGTTGGTGCCGCGCGCCGCTCCCCCCCCGTAGTTGGTGCCGCGCGCCGCTCCCCCCCCGTAGTTGGTGCCGCGCGCCGCTCCCCCCCCGTAGTTGGTGCCGCGCGCCGCTCCCCCCCCGTAGGTGGTGCCGCGCGCCGCTCCCCCCCCGTAGGTGGTGCCGCGCGCCGCTCCCCCCCCGTAGGTGGTGCCGCGCGCCGCTCCCCCCCCGTAGGTGGTGCCGCGCGCCGCTCCCCCCCCGTAGGTGGTGCCGCGCGCCGCTCCCCCCCCGTAGGTGGTGCCGCGCGCCGCTCCCCCCCCGTAGGTGGTGCCGCGCGCCGCTCCCCCCCCGTAGGTGGTGCCGCGCGCCGCTCCCCCCCCGTAGGTGGTGCCGCGCGCCGCTCCCCCCCCGTAGGTGGTGCCGCGCGCCGCTCCCCCCCCGTAGGTGGTGCCGCGCGCCGCTCCCCCCCCCGTAGGTGGTGCCGCGCGCCGCTCCCCCCCCGTAGGTGGTGCCGCGCGCCGCTCCCCCCCCGTAGGTGGTGCCGCGCGCCGCTCCCCCCCCGTAGGTGGTGCCGCGCGCCGCTCCCCCCCCGTAGGTGGTGCCGCGCGCCGCTCCCCCCCCGTAGGTGGTGCCGCGCGCCGCTCCCCCCCCGTAGGTGGTGCCGCGCGCCGCTCCCCCCCCGTAGGTGGTGCCGCGCGCCGCTCCCCCCCCGTAGGTGGTGCCGCGCGCCGCTCCCCCCCCGTAGGTGGTGCCGCGCGCCGCTCCCCCCCCCCGTAGGTGGTGCCGCGCGCCGCTCCCCCCCCCCGTAGGTGGTGCCGCGCGCCGCTCCCCCCCCCCGTAGGTGGTGCCGCGCGCCGCTCCCCCCCCCCGTAGGTGGTGCCGCGCGCCGCTCCCCCCCCCCCGTAGGTGGTGCCGCGCGCCGCTCCCCCCCCCCGTAGGTGGTGCCGCGCGCCGCTCCCCCCCCGTAGGTGGTGCCGCGCGCCGCTCCCCCCCCGTAGGTGGTGCCGCGCGCCGCTCCCCCCCCGTAGGTGGTGCCGCGCGCCGCTCCCCCCCCGTAGGTGGTGCCGCGCGCCGCTCCCCCCCCGTAGGTGGTGCCGCGCGCCGCTCCCCCCCGTAGGTGGTGCCGCGCGCCGCTCCCCCCCCCCGTAGGTGGTGCCGCGCGCCGCTCCCCCCCCCGTAGGTGGTGCCGCGCGCCGCTCCCCCCCCGTAGGTGGTGCCGCGCGCCGCTCCCCCCCCGTAGGTGGTGCCGCGCGCCGCTCCCCCCCCGTAGGTGGTGCCGCGCGCCGCTCCCCCCCCGTAGGTGGTGCCGCGCGCCGCTCCCCCCCGTAGGTGGTGCCGCGCGCCGCTCCCCCCCGTAGGTGGTGCCGCGCGCCGCTCCCCCCCCGTAGGTGGTGCCGCGCGCCGCTCCCCCCCCGTAGGTGGTGCCGCGCGCCGCTCCCCCCCCGTAGGTGGTGCCGCGCGCCGCTCCCCCCCCGTAGGTGGTGCCGCGCGCCGCTCCCCCCCCCCGTAGGTGGTGCCGCGCGCCCCCCCCCCCGTAGGTGGTGCCGCGCGCCCCCCCCCCCCGTAGGTGGTGCCGCGCGCCCCCCCCCCCCCCGTAGGTGGTGCCGCGCGCCCCCCCCCGTAGGTGGTGCCGCGCGCCCCCCCCCCCCCCCCGTAGGTGGTGCCGCGCAGCGCGCCCCCCCCCCCCACCACCAGGTGGTGCCGCGCAAAGCCCCCCCCCCCAGGTGGTGCCGCGCACTTCTTCTGGAGCGGAATCCCCGGCCACATCGCTGGGGATTCTTCTTCAGAAATCCCTGACGTCACTGTGTTCATATATGGACACCGTGAAGTCAGGGACTTCTCCTGGAGCGGAATCTCCAATCCCAGGCCACAGCGTTGCCGAAGCTGTGGCTGGGGATTCCGCTCCTACATGGAGCAAAAAAATACCCTCCTCGCATGCACTTCGCACTGTGAGGAGGAGACAGAGAGCGAGCGACAGAGGACACGGCCATCACTTTGAGCACATTCAAGTGATGGCCGTGTATTACCCGGCCCCATAGACTTTTATGGGGGCCGGTAGAACGGCCGAAAATAGGGCATGTCCCGGGCCGTCAAAAAATTGGTCGTGTGAATAGCCCCATTCTACTGCGGCTGTGTGACGGACGTTTTTTAATCGGCCGTCACCCGGTCGGGAAACCCTGTCGTGTGCATAAGGGCTTATCAATAGATAAAAAAATATAAATAAATAATTTTGTGTTTCATAGGGATGATAATGGCAACAAAAGTACTGCATGTGTGTTTATATGCAAGGAATCATTCACATTTATGATACCTTGAATGTAATTAGCTATGCTTTTTGGTCTGTCGGTAGCTCCATCCTGAATTCAGATCAATGAATAATGATGGCTGTGCCATGCACATGCGTCTATTTTATTTTTAGCTGCGTGTATAATATTCCAGATTCACTGACACTGCTGATTTGACTATGATAAATTATTATTACTATTGCCGGGTATTCCCCTGATATTGCTTTGATAACAAACCTGGGAAATCCAAACCCTCATGTGAGATAAGGCTGGGTGGGCGAGGTATGCCCGAACCTTTCTTTCAAAGCTTTAAAGATAGACTTTGTAGTTAATTCTGAAGGTTTATTTCACTCACAATAGCTGAATAAACCTACATGTATTTGTTTCATTACATTCACAGCTCAGTGTAAAATAGTAATGTACAGGTATTGGGTGACATGTTATGCCAGTTAGGCCTTGTTCACACAGGGCAGGTTTGCTGCAGACTTTGCATACACTTTTTAAGCCCACACCAGAATTCAATCAAGGAGAGGATACACTTTGAAGCCTTCCTTTAAGGCCTAGTTCACCCGGAGTATTTTGCAGGCAGAAAAAAATCAGCCTCAAAGTTACTTCAGGAATTTTGAGGCAGATTTTGACCTGCCTGCGCTTTTTCGCAGCATATATTGAGAATTATATTGGCGTATATCGAGTATACCATTGAGGACCGCGTCCAAAAACGCGATAAACTCTATTTCTGCCTCCCACTGACTTTTTAATAGGGGGTCAGAAGCGGAACCATGTCCAGAAAAGACGTGTCATTTTTATATTTTTTCCCGCGAGCAGCAAAAAAAATGCCTCTGCCTCACATTGAAATCAATGGGAGGCATTTTCGGCCGTTTTTTTTGTGCGGATTCCGAACGCGATTTCCGTGTCCAGATCAGAGCCAAAGAACTCTGTGTGAACTGGGCCTTATATAGTACCTCTGTTTTAGGTTCCATTCCTTGTTTTGGCATAAAAAATACATGCAAAATCTGTATCAAATCTGCAATGTATGAACAAGGCCTATCTACGGATGAATTGCAGACCCGTTCTTTTCTATTGCCCCATTCACACGACCGTGGTTTACACTGGACCGAAAAAATTTAGGACATGTTGTTTTATGGTCCGGGTTTGCAGATTCGCCAATACTGGTGAATTGTTGTGGATCCGGGAGTCTGTCCTGATACACGGATGCACAACAAGGATTTTTTGCTGGCCAATGTACTGCAACGGACCTGTGGTTTTGCAAACCGCAAAACCAATGCGGTCGTGTGTATGACTCCTTGGGATGGGTTCACCCGTGGCAGATTTTGGTGCAGAAATTTTCTCTGACTGAAAATGACTGCCATTCATCTGCATGGAATTCACGGAAATCTATGCACCTTCTGTAGAGACAACAACATTAAAATAAATGGAACTGATTTTCAGCAAAAAAATCTTCTGTCTGTGAATCTATCCTTAGCATTTCTTACTTTTCTATTCATCTTGGTAGCTAAAATGATCAATATATATTTGTTTTAGTTTTTTTATTTTTAATATCTTCCTCATTGAGTGATTTGTAGGCAGTAAAAGAGTAGCCCCCCGTAGGTGGTGCCGCGCGCCCCCCCCCCCCCGTAGGTGGTGCCGCACGCCCCCCCCCCCCCGTAGGTGGTGCCGCGCGCCCCCCCCCCCCCCCCCGTAGGTGGTGCCGCGCGCCCCCCCCCCCCGTAGGTGGTGCCGCGCGCCCCCCCCCCCCCGTAGGTGGTGCCGCGCGCCCCGCCCCCCCCGTAGGTGGTGCCGCGCGCCCCGCCCCCCCCGTAGGTGGTGCCGCGCGCCCCCCCCCCCCCCCCCGTAGGTGGTGCCGCGCGCCCCCCCCCCCCGTAGGTGGTGCCGCGCGCCCCCCCCCCCCCCGTAGGTGGTGCCGCGCGCCCCCCCCCCCCCCCGTAGGTGGTGCCGCGCGCCCCCCCCCCCCCCCGTAGGTGGTGCCGCGCGCCCCCCCCCCCCCCGGAGGTGGTGCCGCGCAGCGCGCCCCCCCCCCCACCAGGTGGTGCCGCGCAAAGCCCCCCCCCCAGGTGGTGCCGCGCACTTCTTCTGGAGCGGAATCCCCGGCCACATCGCTGGGGATTCTTCTTCAGAAATCCCTGACGTCACTGTGTTCATATATGGACACCGTGAAGTCAGGGACTTCTCCTGGAGCGGAATCTCCAATCCCAGGCCACAGCGTTGCCGAAGCTGTGGCTGGGGATTCCGCTCCTACATGGAGCAAAAAAATACCCTCCTCGCATGCACTTCGCACTGTGAGGAGGAGACAGAGAGCGAGCGACAGAGGACACGGCCATCACTTTGAGCACATTCAAGTGATGGCCGTGTATTACCCGGCCCCATAGACTTTTATGGGGGCCGGTAGAACGGCCGAAAATAGGGCATGTCCCGGGCCGTCAAAAAATTGGTCGTGTGAATAGCCCCATTCTACTGCGGCTGTGTGACGGACGTTTTTTAATCGGCCGTCACCCGGTCGGGAAACCCTGTCGTGTGCATAAGGGCTTATCAATAGATAAAAAAATATAAATAAATAATTTTGTGTTTCATAGGGATGATAATGGCAACAAAAGTACTGCATGTGTGTTTATATGCAAGGAATCATTCACATTTATGATACCTTGAATGTAATTAGCTATGCTTTTTGGTCTGTCGGTAGCTCCATCCTGAATTCAGATCAATGAATAATGATGGCTGTGCCATGCACATGCGTCTATTTTATTTTTAGCTGCGTGTATAATATTCCAGATTCACTGACACTGCTGATTTGACTATGATAAATTATTATTACTATTGCCGGGTATTCCCCTGATATTGCTTTGATAACAAACCTGGGAAATCCAAACCCTCATGTGAGATAAGGCTGGGTGGGCGAGGTATGCCCGAACCTTTCTTTCAAAGCTTTAAAGATAGACTTTGTAGTTAATTCTGAAGGTTTATTTCACTCACAATAGCTGAATAAACCTACATGTATTTGTTTCATTACATTCACAGCTCAGTGTAAAATAGTAATGTACAGGTATTGGGTGACATGTTATGCCAGTTAGGCCTTGTTCACACAGGGCAGGTTTGCTGCAGACTTTGCATACACTTTTTAAGCCCACACCAGAATTCAATCAAGGAGAGGATACACTTTGAAGCCTTCCTTTAAGGCCTAGTTCACCCGGAGTATTTTGCAGGCAGAAAAAAATCAGCCTCAAAGTTACTTCAGGAATTTTGAGGCAGATTTTGACCTGCCTGCGCTTTTTCGCAGCATATATTGAGAATTATATTGGCGTATATCGAGTATACCATTGAGGACCGCGTCCAAAAACGCGATAAACTCTATTTCTGCCTCCCACTGACTTTTTAATAGGGGGTCAGAAGCGGAACCATGTCCAGAAAAGACGTGTCATTTTTATATTTTTTCCCGCGAGCAGCAAAAAAAATGCCTCTGCCTCACATTGAAATCAATGGGAGGCATTTTCGGCCGTTTTTTTTGTGCGGATTCCGAACGCGATTTCCGTGTCCAGATCAGAGCCAAAGAACTCTGTGTGAACTGGGCCTTATATAGTACCTCTGTTTTAGGTTCCATTCCTTGTTTTGGCATAAAAAATACATGCAAAATCTGTATCAAATCTGCAATGTATGAACAAGGCCTATCTACGGATGAATTGCAGACCCGTTCTTTTCTATTGCCCCATTCACACGACCGTGGTTTACACTGGACCGAAAAAATTTAGGACATGTTGTTTTATGGTCCGGGTTTGCAGATTCGCCAATACTGGTGAATTGTTGTGGATCCGGGAGTCTGTCCTGATACACGGATGCACAACAAGGATTTTTTGCTGGCCAATGTACTGCAACGGACCTGTGGTTTTGCAAACCGCAAAACCAATGCGGTCGTGTGTATGACTCCTTGGGATGGGTTCACCCGTGGCAGATTTTGGTGCAGAAATTTTCTCTGACTGAAAATGACTGCCATTCATCTGCATGGAATTCACGGAAATCTATGCACCTTCTGTAGAGACAACAACATTAAAATAAATGGAACTGATTTTCAGCAAAAAAATCTTCTGTCTGTGAATCTATCCTTAGCATTTCTTACTTTTCTATTCATCTTGGTAGCTAAAATGATCAATATATATTTGTTTTAGTTTTTTTATTTTTAATATCTTCCTCATTGAGTGATTTGTAGGCAGTAAAAGAGTAGCCCCCCGTAGGTGGTGCCGCGCGCCCCCCCCCCCCCGTAGGTGGTGCCGCACGCCCCCCCCCCCCGTAGGTGGTGCCGCGCGCCCCCCCCCCCCCCCCCGTAGGTGGTGCCGCGCGCCCCCCCCCCCCGTAGGTGGTGCCGCGCGCCCCCCCCCCCCGTAGGTGGTGCCGCGCGCCCCGCCCCCCCCGTAGGTGGTGCCGCGCGCCCCCCCCCCCCCCCGTAGGTGGTGCCGCGCGCCCCCCCCCCCCGTAGGTGGTGCCGCGCGCCCCCCCCCCCGTAGGTGGTGCCGCGCGCCCCCCCCCCCCCGTAGGTGGTGCCGCGCGCCCCCCCCCCCCCCGTAGGTGGTGCCGCGCGCCCCCCCCCCCCGTAGGTGGTGCCGCGCGCCCCCCCCCCCCCGTAGGTGGTGCCGCGCGCCCCCCCCCCCCGGAGGTGGTGCCGCGCGCCCCCCCCCCCCCGGAGGTGGTGCCGCGCAGCGCGCCCCCCCCCCCCACCAGGTGGTGCCGCGCAAAGCCCCCCCCCCAGGTGGTGCCGCGCACTTCTTCTGGAGCGGAATCCCCGGCCACATCGCTGGGGATTCTTCTTCAGAAATCCCTGACGTCACTGTGTTCATATATGGACACCGTGAAGTCAGGGACTTCTCCTGGAGCGGAATCTCCAATCCCAGGCCACAGCGTTGCCGAAGCTGTGGCTGGGGATTCCGCTCCTACATGGAGCAAAAAAATACCCTCCTCGCATGCACTTCGCACTGTGAGGAGGAGACAGAGAGCGAGCGACAGAGGACACGGCCATCACTTTGAGCACATTCAAGTGATGGCCGTGTATTACCCGGCCCCATAGACTTTTATGGGGGCCGGTAGAACGGCCGAAAATAGGGCATGTCCCGGGCCGTCAAAAAATTGGTCGTGTGAATAGCCCCATTCTACTGCGGCTGTGTGACGGACGTTTTTTAATCGGCCGTCACCCGGTCGGGAAACCCTGTCGTGTGCATAAGGGCTTATCAATAGATAAAAAAATATAAATAAATAATTTTGTGTTTCATAGGGATGATAATGGCAACAAAAGTACTGCATGTGTGTTTATATGCAAGGAATCATTCACATTTATGATACCTTGAATGTAATTAGCTATGCTTTTTGGTCTGTCGGTAGCTCCATCCTGAATTCAGATCAATGAATAATGATGGCTGTGCCATGCACATGCGTCTATTTTATTTTTAGCTGCGTGTATAATATTCCAGATTCACTGACACTGCTGATTTGACTATGATAAATTATTATTACTATTGCCGGGTATTCCCCTGATATTGCTTTGATAACAAACCTGGGAAATCCAAACCCTCATGTGAGATAAGGCTGGGTGGGCGAGGTATGCCCGAACCTTTCTTTCAAAGCTTTAAAGATAGACTTTGTAGTTAATTCTGAAGGTTTATTTCACTCACAATAGCTGAATAAACCTACATGTATTTGTTTCATTACATTCACAGCTCAGTGTAAAATAGTAATGTACAGGTATTGGGTGACATGTTATGCCAGTTAGGCCTTGTTCACACAGGGCAGGTTTGCTGCAGACTTTGCATACACTTTTTAAGCCCACACCAGAATTCAATCAAGGAGAGGATACACTTTGAAGCCTTCCTTTAAGGCCTAGTTCACCCGGAGTATTTTGCAGGCAGAAAAAAATCAGCCTCAAAGTTACTTCAGGAATTTTGAGGCAGATTTTGACCTGCCTGCGCTTTTTCGCAGCATATATTGAGAATTATATTGGCGTATATCGAGTATACCATTGAGGACCGCGTCCAAAAACGCGATAAACTCTATTTCTGCCTCCCACTGACTTTTTAATAGGGGGTCAGAAGCGGAACCATGTCCAGAAAAGACGTGTCATTTTTATATTTTTTCCCGCGAGCAGCAAAAAAAATGCCTCTGCCTCACATTGAAATCAATGGGAGGCATTTTCGGCCGTTTTTTTTGTGCGGATTCCGAACGCGATTTCCGTGTCCAGATCAGAGCCAAAGAACTCTGTGTGAACTGGGCCTTATATAGTACCTCTGTTTTAGGTTCCATTCCTTGTTTTGGCATAAAAAATACATGCAAAATCTGTATCAAATCTGCAATGTATGAACAAGGCCTATCTACGGATGAATTGCAGACCCGTTCTTTTCTATTGCCCCATTCACACGACCGTGGTTTACACTGGACCGAAAAAATTTAGGACATGTTGTTTTATGGTCCGGGTTTGCAGATTCGCCAATACTGGTGAATTGTTGTGGATCCGGGAGTCTGTCCTGATACACGGATGCACAACAAGGATTTTTTGCTGGCCAATGTACTGCAACGGACCTGTGGTTTTGCAAACCGCAAAACCAATGCGGTCGTGTGTATGACTCCTTGGGATGGGTTCACCCGTGGCAGATTTTGGTGCAGAAATTTTCTCTGACTGAAAATGACTGCCATTCATCTGCATGGAATTCACGGAAATCTATGCACCTTCTGTAGAGACAACAACATTAAAATAAATGGAACTGATTTTCAGCAAAAAAATCTTCTGTCTGTGAATCTATCCTTAGCATTTCTTACTTTTCTATTCATCTTGGTAGCTAAAATGATCAATATATATTTGTTTTAGTTTTTTTATTTTTAATATCTTCCTCATTGAGTGATTTGTAGGCAGTAAAAGAGTAGCCAGAAGTGATAATAAAAGCGACTACGTTTTTTTATTATTATATACTTGAAAAGTATGCTGTACCAGATTCTGAACTCATTGATGTCTCAATTGACCAACTTTGAAATAAATGGAAGTGTGACTGTCACACCAATGAAAGATATGTGACCATGTTGCGTCTAGGCTGAGATATCATTGCACACTCAACTCTCATCTGTGACTGTCTCATATCCATAAACGTGTTTGTAGATTTAGAATCACGTTATATCTTTCTTTTGCAGCCTAACAAGATTGACACCTTCGCAAGTCATGTGACCGAATTGGTAGGTATTGACTTAACCTAAATCTGATTCAGCATTATTATAAACTTTTCAGTGAATCATTCAAAAGAAGCATGTGAATCTTTGTAATAGGTAATCATGCATTTGGCAAACCGCCTAAACATGTTTTGTCACACTGCTGTAGAAATGTTTTGTAATATCTACATCCACATTAGAATGATGCACTAAAAACAGAATGCCTCAGTAGTTCTAATAGAATTTAGACCAGAAGTGCGCATCCTTTTGGTCTGAACGCTGCGTTGTCAGATTGTATCATTTAAAGGAGTGGTATAGCATGGGGTCAAACACTCGTCGATTGGTACTGTCTTTCCTGTCTTAGGTGTGTGAAGTTTTGGGTGTGAGGTTTCACAGGGCCTGGGAGGTCTCCATAAATCTGGTTTACATTGATATTTAAACTGAAATGGGACAGATGCTGAAAAACTCCCAGATGACGGACTAAAAAGACAGATTAGAACAGGAGAGAAAAAGAGACACGGCGCCACATAGTGCAAAGTAAAAGCTAGATTAGGCAAGGGAGCAAACTTTGTTAGAAATAAGCTCACCTAGACCAATGGACACCGTTTGGTGTCAAACGAGCATTGGGGCTGCTGCCAGGTCCAAAACACAGCAAACAAAGTTTGTTGTCCAGATTTGAGACTTTAAAAAATAAAAAAATGGGACCACCGGCGCTGCAATGATGGACAGGAAGATAAAGGACTTTAAACAGACATCACGGCAAAGGTTTTAATGTCAGAGGCTACGCGTTTCAACACCGGACTGGTGACTTCATCAGGCCAATCTGATGAAGACACCAGTCCGGTGTTGAAACGCGTAGCCTCTGACATTAAAACCTTTGCCGTGATGTCTGTTTAAAGTCCTTTATCTTCCTGTCCATCATTGCAGCGCCGGTGGTCCCATTTTTTTATTTTTTAAAGTCTCTAAAAAGACTGATTGACATTGATTAGGGGGCCAGCCATTTTAACCAAGAGTGTATTTACACGTTGCCGGCATATTTGTGGCGGTTTGTCTTTATTTTTTTTTGCCACGATTTTCAAAAAATCCTTTTAACCACAATGTGTGAATACACCTTTATGGTAAGCCGAGCTAATAATAATAATAATCTTTATTTATATAGCGCCAACATATTACGCTGCACTTTACAATTTAGAGGGGACATGAAACAAACAATATCAGACATTACATAGTGACAAAGTTCATTTACAATTCAAACCTGGAGAGTGAGGACCCTGCTCGCAAGAGCTTACAATCTATGAATAGGGGAGACACAAAGTGTAATAGTGTTTGTTCTGTACAATGGTCCGGCCATTTTTATACACATGCGGTGGTGACCTAAAGCTGCATGAGCCGGTCATCAGCCAGTATCCGTGTATGACGGACATGAAGAGAAGGAGTGTGAGGGAATCTTATTCTGATGACTAATCTAAAAGGAGGGCCATGGAAAGAAGTCAGATTAGGGAATGTTATAGGCCTGTCTAAATAGATATGTTTTCAGGGCACGTTTAAAACTGTGGATATTGGGAATTAATCGGATTGTCTGGGGTAGCGCATTCCAGAGGACGGGTGCAGCACGAGAGAAATCTTGGAGACGGGAGTGGGAGGTTCGGATTATGGAGGATTTTAATCTAAGGTCGTTGGCAGAACGTAGAGCCCGAGTAGGGTGGTAGACAGAGATGAGGGAGGAGATGTAAGGAGGTGCAGTACTGTGGAAAGCTTTGTGGGTGAGAGTAATAAGTTTGAATTTTATTCGGAAGGGGATGGGCAACCAGTGCAGTGACTGGCACAGATTAGCGGCGTTAGTATAGCGGTTGGTCATAAAGATGAGCCTGGCTGCTGCATTGAGGATAGATTGGAGAGGGGAGAGTTTAGTGAGGGGAAGACCGACTAGTAATGAGTTACAGTGGTCAAGACGAGAGTGAATCAGAGCAACAATGAGAGTTTTGGCGGTTTCCTCCGTAAGAAAAGAGCAGATTCTGGAGATGTTTTTGAGGTGAAAATGTCAGGAGCGTGAAAGTGATTGTATGTGAGGAGTAAAGGAAAGATCTGAGTCAAAAATAACCCCGAGACAGCGGGCATGCTGCTTAGGAGTGATAGTAGTGCCACACACCGAGATGGAGACATCAGGTTTAGGGAGGTTAGTAGATGATGGGAACACAAGGAGCTCAGTTTTAGAAAGATTCAGTTTCAGATAGAGAGGGGACATGATGTTAGAGACAGCGGACAGACAATCACTGGTGTTCTGTATTAGAGCAGGGGTGATGTCACGGGAAGAGGTATATAATTGGGTGTCATCAGCGTAGAGATGGTACTGGAAGCCAAATCTGCTGTTGGTTTGTCCAATATTAGCTGTGTAGAGAGAAAAGAGCAGCGGACCTAGGACTGATCCCTGAGGAACCGCGATAGCAAGGGGAAGAGGAGAAGTGGAACCAGCAAATGACACACTGAACGAGCGGTCAGAGAGATAGGAGGAAAACCAAGAGAGAGCCGCGTCCTTGAGGCCAATAGAGTGGAGCATGTTAAAGAGGCTCTGTCACCAGATTTTGCAACCCCTATCTGCTATTGCAGCAGATAGGCGCTGCAATCTAGATTACAGTAACGTTTTTATTTTTAAAAAACGAGCATTTTTGGCCAAGTCATGACCATTTTTGTATTTATGCAAATGAGGCTTGCAAAAGTACAACTGGGCGTGTTGAAAAGTAAAAGTACAACTGGGCGTGTATTATGTACGTACATCGGGGCGTGTTTACTACTTTTACTAGCTGGGCGTTGTGTATAGAAGTATCATCCACTTCTCTTCACAACGCCCAGCTTCTGGCAGTGCAGATCTGTGACGTCACTCACAGGCCCTGCATCGTGTCGGCCACATCGGCACCAGAGGCTACAGTTGATTCTGCAGGCGCATTAGCGTTTGCAGGTAAGTAGCTACATCGACTTACCTGCAAACGCTGATGATGCTGCTGCAGAATCAACTGTAGCCTCTGGGGCCGATGTGGCCGACACGATGCAGGACCTGTGAGTGACGTCACAGATCTGCACTGCCAGAAGCTGGGCGTTGTGAAGAGAAGTGGATGATACTTCTCGTCAGAACGCCCAGCTAGTGACTAGTGACTAGTGACTGGGGAGAGGGACTGGAGGAGGTGTGAGGGGACAGGATCACTAGGGCAGGTAGTAGGACGAGAAGAAGAGAGGAGCCTCGAGACTTCTTCTTCAGTTATTGGGTCAAATGCTGAGAGTGAAGAAGAGGGAGTGCGGGAGGGAAGGGGATCGATGTTACTAGGAGACTGGGAGATAATATCATGCCGGATGTTGTCAATTTTAACTTTAAAATAAGTGGCCATGTCTTCAGCACTGAGTTCTGTGATTGGCGTCTGCACTTTAGGACTAAGGAGGGAGTGAAAAGTATCAAAGAGGCGTTTTGGATTATTAGATAGTGTGGAGATGAGAGAAGTGAAATAGACTTGTTTGGCTCGGTGAAGGGCAGAGGTGTAAGTTTTGAGCATAAATTTTTAATGGAGGAAATCTGCATCCAAATGCGATTTTCTCCACAGTCGTTCGGCACATCTCAAGCACCGCTGAAGAAAGCGGGATTGAGGCGTGTGCCAGGGTTGTCGTCGTCTTTGTCGGGTGGTTCGGAGTGTAAGGGGGGCTGCTTCATCCAATGCATTTTTGAGAGTGTTATTATAAAGTTTGGCAGCCAGATTGGGACAGGAGAGGGAAGAGATAGGGGACAATGAGGACTGTAGACTGTCTATGAGTTTCACAGTGTTAATGGCATGTAGATTTCTGTATGTATGATACGTAGGGATGACCTGAGGCGGCAGAGAATATTTGATAGTAAAGGAGAGAAGATTGTGGTCAGAAAGCGGGAGAGGAGAGTTAATAAAGTCAGAAACTGAGCAGAGCCGGAAGAAGACCAGGTCAAGTGAATGCCCGTCATGTGTAGGAGAGTTAGTAAGTTGTGACAAACCTAGGGACGAGGTTAAAGATAGAAACTGGGAGGCAGATGAGGAGATTGGGTTATCAATGGGGATGTTGAAGTCACCCATGATGAGAGTGGGTGTTTCAGAGGATAGAAACTGTGGAAGCCAGGCAGCAAAATGATCCAGGAATTGGCGGGGTGAGCCCGGTGGGCGGTAGACAACTGCCACTCGCAGGGAAAAAGGGTGAAAGAGGCTGAGGGTGTGGACTTCAAAAGAGGGAAATGTGAGTGAGGGGACCGGGGGAATGACCTGGAAAGTGCAGTGTGGGGAAAGAAGTATACCTACTCCTCCACCCTGCCTGTTCTCAGTTCTGGGGGCATGAGAGAACTGGAGACCACCATAAGATAGAGCAGCAGGGGAAGCAGTGTCAGACAGGTGTAGCCATGTTTCTGTAAGAGCCAGAAGGTTGAGAGAGTTAGAAAGGAATAAGTCATGAATAAAGGTGAGTTTGTTGCACACGGACCGAGAATTCCAGAGAGCACAGTTAAAAGAGACAGGAGAAGACGTACAAGGAATGGTAAGAAGATTTGCAGGGTTTCTATGTGTGGCAGGTAAGTGGTTGAGCTTGGCAGAAGAAAAGGGAGGACCAGGGTTGGGAGAGATGTCCCCTGCAGCTAGTAGCAGGAGAATGGAGAGAGACAGCAGATAGTTATGTGATTTATGAGAGCGATTTTTATGTTGGGCAGTGGGATGAGATGGGTTAAGTTGATTGAGGAAAGTGAATAGTGCATGGGAGCTGTACATGGGCGAGGCAAGGAGAGAGGGACTGATGTGGACTGTTTTTTGGCAAGGCTTAAATGGGCGATAGGATTGTAAACAAAGAGCAGCTATAATGATGAGTGCGGTAGTGAACATGTTTGTTTGTAAACAGATAGTTTGAAATACAAATAATTAGAGCGTGTGATAGTTTGTTTGGTTTTCTAAAGCTTACCTGTCTAACTGCCATGTATAACTGCCAGGACACTTTGACAGTATGACACTTAGAGATGACTTCTGCCTTCGTGCCCCCCTGCACGAGTGCCTTCCCCATATGCTACATCTAAATTTATAGGGGAGTAGATGCTCCGATCTAGGCCTAATTAAGCTCGTTCAGCTATTAATCACATCAACTAGACACATGAGGTGAAAAGCTCTGCAGAGATAAACAAATAAACTATCAGGTCTGGATGATCATAAAACTTATAGCTCCATATAGCTACTTACCTGCAAACGCCGATGCTGCTGCAGAATCATCTGTAGCCTCTGGTGCCGGTGTCCTCGCTCGTCTGACACGATGCAGGACCTGTGAGTGACGACACAGCGTGATCTCTCGAGAACACGCTGTGTCTGCACTGCCAGAAGCTGGGCGTTCTGAAGAGAAGTGGATGATACTTCTCATCAAAACGGCCAGCTAGTAAAAGTATTAAAAACGCCCCGATATACGCACATAATACACGCCCACTTGGACTTTTACTTTTAAACACACCCACTTGGACTTTTGCAAGCCTCATTTGCATAACTACAAAAATGGTCATAACTTGGCCAAAAATGCTAGTTTTTAAAAAATAAAAACGTTACTGTAATCTACATTGCAGCGCCTATCTGCTGCAATAGCAGATAGGGGTTGCAAAATCTGGTGACAGAGCCTCTTTAACTGATCGGCAGTAACTCTTTCAGCACCCTGGACAGTGACTACCGATCAGAATAAAGAGCAACCTGTAAAAAATAAAAATAAAAGACGTTCATACTTACCGAGAACTTCCTGCTTCCTCCAGTCCGGTCTCCCGGCCGTTGCCTTGGTGACGCGTCCTTCTCGACATCCGGCCCGACGTCCTGGCCGTCCCTGGATGACGTTTCAGCCCCTGTGACCGCTGCAGCCAATCACAGGTCAATCACAGGCTGCAGCGGTCACATGGACTGCCGCGTCATCCAGGGATGTCGGGCTGGATGTGAAGAGAGGGACGCGTCACCAAGACAACGGCCGGGTAAGTATGAATTTCTTTAACTTTTATTACAGAAATGGCTGTCCCTTCTCTCTATCCTGCACTGATAGAGAGAAGGGGCTGCCGATTAGTGCAGTGCTATTTTGCCGCCAAAAATGTGCCCGGAAATACGGGTGGAATACGGGTGACACCGGACCCATATTTACGGGCACGGGTCCGTAAATACTGGTGCAAAACGGGTCGAATACGTGTGACACCGGACCCGTATTTACGCCAGTATTTACGGGTGGGAAAAAATACGGTCGTGTGCATGAGGCCTTAGACAGAGATGACTTCTGCCGTCGTGCAAGAGTGAATGTTATACAGTTGATCACATGATTGCAAAAATGTCCTTTGTCCTTCGCAGGTAGGTCTTATTATAATTTTTAAAGCCGGTTTTGGTGCACAGTTTGAAGTACTTTTCAGTATTTTTTTTTTTTCCCCCTCCTTTTTAACGTAACAAATATATTTGTCACCAGAGCACTCACCAGGCTTTTATTCAATCAAGTGACTATTCACAGCGTGGTGGACACAATCACAAGTAAAAAGGCGACAACCATTTAGCGCTATCCAAGCTTCATCTGGCTCTTCTAGTATCGCCCCCAACTCCTGTTATTCATGCATAAGATACTGCAGGGACCACCCACAATTAGAGTAAAAACATAGCCGTACAAAATACGTATAATTTTAACTAGCAACAATTTGACAACCGGAACGTATAAAAAATGTGGTTATGTACAAATAAATAACTTCATAAGAAACCGCTATGGGCCTGCTCACATCAGCGTTCGCTTTCCGTTGATTGATTCCCTCGGAGCTTTGCGTCGGCAGAACCCATCAACGTTAAGGCAAACGGAAGCCATAGCTTCCGTTTGAATTACCGTTAATTTTGACTGCGCTTTTCCATAATAAAAAAAATGGAAACCTTATGGAACGGAGACCAATGCCATTAGCAACGGAAGCATTACCACTGAAATCAATGGAAAGCTATGGTTTCGGTTTGCCTTTCCGTTGATGGTTTACCCCGATGGATAGCTCTGGCGGAACCCATCAACGGAAAGCCTAAATGAGTCCCAATTTATGTCCTCTGTGGACTGCATCAGCCATAATACCCTTAATATGAGGTTTACATCTCGTTGGGGTCAGGATATGGTGGAATTTATTGTCCTTTTTGTTGAGAACAGGGATGGCCAGTTGTCAACACAGGGATCTTGAAAACCTACTACTGGCAACAATAGTTATCACCCCAAACATGCAAAATGTTCTTTACCTTACAACCAATTCCTTAGGTTGCAAAGAATTTATGATTTTGTGTCTGATTTCACCAGACAAGCAAACGAGTTAAAAAAAAACCTCTACTAGCTAGGGGTTACCCAATTGATCTGGTCGATCTAGCCAGAGATCGTGCAGGATCGTAGCACTCTCGGCAGATCTGGACTTTCTCGGAAACAGAGCACTTACAATTTAGCTTTTTACTTGTGACTGTGTCTACCATGCTGTGAATATTCACTTGATGGAATAGAAGCCTTGAATTTACTTTTATTTTATTTTTTTAAAACCACCCCTGGGTCAATAGGGGTAAAACAAAGTTTTATATAGTTTCTCCCATCCCTTGGTTGAACTTGATGGGCTTTGTTTTTGTTTTTTTGTAGACATCGTAAATGATAGAATTCCAAGTAGCTGTAGAGCCTATGTTCCAGGTTGCGAAAGCACCTTGGGTACTACAGTTATGATTTTAGGCTTCAAAATTCTTGCTAGCCCTGGTTTACAAGCTCCCCCTGCAGGTAGAATAGGAATGAATTTTTAGAAATTTTAGTGAATGTGTGTATGTATATACTGTATGTGTGCATACGTGTAGGTGTTAATTTCTTAAACCCCCACATAAAAGTGAAGAGGAATGGATGACCTCTAGCATGGTCCAATCTAGAAGCACGTTGTGCCTAAAGCACAATTAACCCAATGATGAGGCAAAAAAAATGCATTTGGTTGGAATCCTTTTTTCTTTTTTTATTATTATTAGAATATAAAAGCCAGAAGTGGATCCAGATAAAAGAGCCAAAAACTGCATGTGTTACGTGGCCTAACAGATGACAACTTTGTATGGCTAAATCTGTTAGAAAACTGTTGTGTAAATAGAGCCTAATTGGCGTCATACGTCCGTTTTCAGAGAACTGAAGTTCTATGGGTGTATTCACATAAATTTTTTTAGGGGACTGTGAATACTGGCTATCAAAAAATAGGACATGTTCTATTTTCGGCGGTTTGCACGGCTTGATGGCCCCCATACAAGTCAATGGATCAGTTTTTAACTCCTGTTTTTCAGGAAGCCGTCCGTTTAACAGCCGTCAAAAGCGGATCAAATTCTATTAGTGGCACATGCAGACGGGGGTTTCTCATTAACCTGAAACCCCCCTGTGACCTGTGGCCCGCTATTTTCCTTGCCCAGGTGAGGCCATTATAAGGGAATAGAATACAAATACAATTGAATGCGCTGGCGAAGCTTTTTTTTTTTTAATGCAGGCGGCACAATGATTTTCTCTTGCTGCCTGCATTGTTCCAGTGGAGCAGACCTGCATCACTTGAGGAGAGGATGGCGCTGGAACAGGGACAGGTGAGTGTGGCACGATCTACATGGGCACGATTTACAGGGAGCACTGTGTATGGTAATATCTACAGGAGGCACTGGCGCTATCTATATTCGCACTATGACGTTATCTACAGGGGGCACTGTGTGTCACCCTACATGGCGCACAGTCTACAGTGGACACTAGCACTATCTACAGAGGGCAGTGTATGGCACAATCTACATTAGCACTGTGGCACGATCTATATGGGCGCGATCTACAGGGGCACTGTGGCACTATCTACATGGGCACTATCTACAAGGGCACTGTGTGTGGCACTATCTACATGGGCACTGAGGGTTTTCTTTGTTCCAACCCCATGAAAACACCAAACAAATTAAATTCATACTTTTTTTTAACAATTTTTACGGACATGAAAAATGGATGTCAAATGGCATCTGTGGTGTGAATATAGCCTTCGCTCAGCGTGTCTAATGAATATTGCTTTCAATTAGCAGCTAGAATTACAATGGACTTCTGGGAGGAATTCTTCATTATTTTGCAAAGATCATCCTGTGAAAACCCCTTTAAAGACTGTTTCTTTAACCCCTTAAGGACGCAGCCTAGTTTTGGCCTTAAAGAGGCTCTGTCACCAGATTTTGCAACCCCTATCTGCTATTGCAGCAGATAGGCGCTGCAATGTAGATTACAGTAACGTTTTTATTTTTAAAAAACGAGCATTTTTGGCCAAGTTATGACCATTTTCGTATTTATGCAAATGAGGCTTGCAAAAGTACAACTGGGCGTGTTGAAAAGTAAAAGTACAACTGGGCGTGTATTATGTGTGTACATCGGGGCGTGTTTACTACTTTTACTAGCTGGGCTTTCTGATGAGAAGTATCATCCACTTCTCTTCAGAACGCCCAGCTTCTGGCAGTGCAGATCTGTGACGTCACTCACAGGTCCTGCATCGTGTCGGCACCAGAGGCTACAGTTGATTCTCCAGCAGCATCAGCATTTGCAGGTAAGTAGCTACATCGACTTACCTGCAAACGTCGATGCTGCTGCAGAATCATCTGTAGCCTCTGGTGCCGATGTGTCCTCGCTCGTCTGATGCAGGACCTGTGAGTGACGACACAGCGTGATCTCTGGAGAACACGGCTGTGTCTGCACTGCCAGAAGCTGGGCGTTGTGAAGAGAAGTGGATGATACTTCTATACACAACGCCCAGCTAGTAAAAGTAGTAAACACGCCCCGATATACGCACATAATACACGCCCAGTTGTACTTTTACTTTTCAACACGCCCAGTTGTACTTTTGCAAGCCTCATTTGCATAAATACAAAAATGGTCATAACTTGGCCAAAAATGCTCGTTTTTTAAAAATAAAAACGTTACTGTAATCTACATTGCAGCGCCTATCTGCTGCAATAGCAGATAGGGGTTGCAAAATCTGGTGACAGAGCCTCTTTAAGGCTCAGCCCATTTTTCAAATCTGACATATTTCACTTTGTGGTAATAACGTCGGAATGCTTAAACCTATTCAAGCGGTTCTGAGATTGTTTTCTCGTGACACATTGGGCTTTGTGTTCGTGGTAAAATGTGGTAGATATATTCAGTGTTTATTGGTGAAAAATTGCAAAATGTAGAGACATTTTTGAAAAATATCATTTTTCAGAATTTAAATGCATCTGCTTGTAAAACAGACGGTTATACCACCCAAAATAGTTACTAGTTCACATTTCCCATATGTCTACTTTAGATTGGCATCGTTTTTTGAACATTTTTTATTTTTCTTGGACGTTACAAGGCTTAGAACATAAACCGCAATTTCTCATATTTTTAATAACATTTCAAAAGCCTTTTTTAAGGTACCTCTTGAGTTCTGAAATGGCTTTGAGGGGCCTATGTATTAGAAACCCTGATAAAACACCCCATTTTAAAAACTAGACCCCTCAAAGTATTCAAAACAGCATTTAGAAAGTTTTTTAACCCTTAACAGGTATTAAAGCAAAATGTCAATTTTATTAAATTTTTTTTCTGTAACACAGAAGGTTTTACCAGAGAAACACTACTAAATATGTATTGTCCAGATTCTGCAGTTTTTAGAAATGTCCCACTTGTGGCTCTACTGCGCTCGTGGACTAAAACACAAGCCCTAGAAGCAAAGAATCACCTAGTGCATTTTGAGGCCTCTTTTTTATTAGAATATATTTTAGGCAGCATGCCAGGTTTGAAGAGGTGTTGAGGTGCCAAAACAGTAGGAATCCCCCAATAGTGACCCCATTTTGGAAACTACACCCATCAAGGAATTCATTTATGGGTAATGTGACCATTTAGACCCCACAGTTTCTTCACAGAACTTATTTGAATTGGGCTAGGAATTTAAAAAAAAATATATTTTTTCCAATAATATGTCGTTTTAGCTCAAAAATTCTTATTTTCACAAGAAATAAAATACTCCATTTTGTTGCCCAATTTGTCCTGAGTGCGGCAATACCCCATTTGTGGCGATAAACTGCCGTTTGGGCCCATGGGAGGGCTCAGAAGGAAAGGAGCGCCATGTGTGTGTTGGAGTCCAGATCTTGCTGGATTGGTTTTTGGGTGCCATGTCGCATTTGCAGAGCCCCAGAGGTATCAAAGCAATGGAAACCAACCAGAAATGACCCCATTTTGGAAACTACACCCCTCAAGGAATTCATTTATGGATGTTGTGACCATTTTGACCCCATAGTTTTTTTCACAGAACTTATTTGAATTGGGCTGGGAATTAAAACAAAATTAATTTATTCCAATAATATGTAGTTTTGGCTGAAAATTTCTTATTTTCACAAGAAACAAAATACCCCATTCTGTTGCGCAATTTGTTCTGAGTGCCGCAATACCCCATTTGTGTTGATAAACTGCCGTTTGGGCCCATGGGAGGGCTCAGACGGAAAGGACCACCATTTGGCCTACTGGGGATTTTCTGGTGCGAAGTCATGTATGCAGAAGCCCTTGAGGTACCAGTACAGTTGAAACCCGCAAGAAGTGACCCCGTTTTAAAAACGACACCCTTAAGGCATTCATCTAGAGGTGTAGTGAGCATTTTGACCGGAGACATACACCCCATAAACTGTAATGTGGGTTCTCCTGGGTACGGCAATACCCTACATGTGGCTGTTATCAGCTGCCTGGGCACACAGCAGGGCCCAGAGGGGAAAGACGAGGGGGGATAAGCTGTGCGGAGTACATCAGGGTAAGTAAAATTGGGGTAAATTATAAACCAAGGGATGGATGATAAATTTTAAAACACTTTCATACAGAGCTCTGGTTTTTCGGAACACGTGTCACATTGATATATTGTGTCCTTCCTTATCCCCTTCTTATAGCAGACTTTGCACCTCTTTTGACTTTTTCCCTTCTTGCCAGTTTGGGGAACTTCTCCTGGAAAGTGTTGCCCTGGTACGATGCGTGTGGCCTCGCATCCAGAAGTACTGGGTGCCCCCCCCCTTCTTGGTCCCTAAAGATTAGGTTCTTGATAATCACCTCTTGAAATTCCAGAAAAGTTCCCGTCTGGCCTGTACATCGACGTAGCACGTACACATTGTACAATGCCATCTGTATGATGTGCACGGCCAGCTTCTTGTACCACACCGCATGGTGCTGTAGGGCTTCAGGACTTGATCTGACAAGTCCACCCCTCCCATTTACCTATTGTAGTCCAGGATGCAGTCTGGTTTGGTGGTCTCTGTACTGGTACCTTGTACTGGTGTGGCCATGTATTGTTGTCAATGCAAGGACAACTCCCTTGTCTTGTACTTGACACACAATATGTTGCTGCTAGATTGTGCCCTGCTGTCACCCCTTCGGAGTGTTTGCCCAAGCAGAGTCTTAGGGAGGCCTCTCAGATTTCTTCTAGCAGTGCCGCATGCCGCATGACTTCTGGAAGCGAGGCAGTTGAAGAGTAGGACGATGGTATAAAAATTATCCAGGTAGAGGTGGTAACCCTGGTCCAGCAGTGGGTGCACCAAATCCCACACAATTTTTGCATTAACTCCCAGTAAGGGGGGGCATTCTGGGGGCTGAATACTGGTGTCCTTCCCTTCATATATCCTGAATCTGTAGGTATACCCTGATGCACTCTCACATAGCTTATACAGCTTCACGCCATACCTTGCCCTCTTACCCGGCAGGTACTCGCGGAATTGAATCCTCCCTTTAAATTGTACCAAGGACTCATCAATAGAAATACACTTCTTGGGGGTGTATGCTTGGGAAAACCGGGCACTGAAACGGTCTAATAGGGGTCTCTGTTTATACAAACGGTCAAAACTGGGGTCATCTCGGTGTGGGCACTGCTCATTATCAGTATAATGTAAGAAGCGAAGTATTGCCTCATTTATTTATTTTTTTAGGTTCCAGTTCAGTTCTGAAGTTGCTTTGAGGGGCCCATATATTAGAAACCCCTATCAAACACCCCATTTTAGAAACTAGACCCCTCAAAGTATTCACAACAGCATTTAGAAAGTTTATGAACCATTAAGGTATTTTACAGAAATTTAGAGCAAAGTAGAGGTGAAATTTACATATTTTTTTTTTTTTGTCCAAATCCTTTTTATATTTTTTATAACACAAAAGGTTCTATCATAGAAACGCAACTTAATACTTATTGCCCAGATTCTGCCGTTTTGAGAAATATCCCACATGTGGCGCAAGTGCAGTAATGGACTGAAGCACCGGCCTCTGAAGCAAAGGAGCACCTAGTGGATTTTGAGGCCTCTTTTTTTATTAGGCACCATGTCCGGTTTGAAGAGGCCTTGCGGTGCCAAAACAGTGGAGACCCCATTTTGGAAACTAGACCCCTTGAGGAATACATTGTAGTTTTCTTGGGGTGCATGCGGCTTTTTGATCAGTTTTTATTCTATTTTTGAGTGGCGTGGTGACTAAAAACAGCAATTCTACTATTGTTTTTTTATTCTTTTTTTTTTACAGCGTTCACCGTGCGCTATAAATGACATATTCACTTTATTCTGCGGGGCGATACGATTACGGCGATACCAGATGTTTATAGTTTTTTTATGTCTTATGGCTTTTGCACAATAAAATAAGTTTTGTAAAAAATCATTCACTTTTTGTGTTACCTTATTCTAAAACGCAGAACTTTTTTATTTTTCAATCAATAAAGCCGTGCGAGGACTTATTTTTTGTGTAACGAACTGTAGTTTCGATCAGTACCATTTTTAGGTAAATGCGACTTTTTGATCTCTTTTTATTCCATTTTTTGGGAGGTGAAGTGACCAAACAATTGTGATTGTGGTACGGTTTATTATTATTTTCTTTTACGGCGTTCACCGTGCGGGATAAATAACGAAATAATTTTGTAGTTCAGGCCGTTACGGACGCGGCGATACCAATTATGTATAGTTTATTTGTTTGTTTATAGATTTTTATTAATAATAAAGGACTGATAAGGTAAAAAGGGGGATTTTTACTTTTAATACTTCTAAAACTTATTTTCTTATTTTTACACATCTTTTTTTTTTTACTTTATTACTTTGTCCCACTAGGGGACTTTAGGGCAGGAGGCCCTGATCGCTATTCTAATACACTGCACTACATGCGTAGTGCAGTGTATTAGAACTGTCAGCTACTCGCTGACAGCAAGCATAGTGGGTCCTGACTTTATCAAGACCCACTAGGCTTCCGTCGATGGCATAGCCGGACGCCATTGTTTGGTGTCCGGTTGCCATAGTCACCATCGCCGGCCGCTATCGTGTAGCAGGTCGGCGATGGCAGCTTAACGCCTATAAAGCCGCGATCTCTATTGAACGCGGCTTTTAATGGGTTAATCAGCGGGGACACAGCGATCGGTCCCCGCTGTAGGAGCTGTGACAGCTGCTGTACCAGACAGCAGCTGTCACAGCTCCTGCATGTGTTGGGAGGACGGCCGAAACGGCCGTTACTACCGAGACGTACTATTAGGTAATGGAGCGCTAACGATACAGCTACCATGACATAATAGTACGTCCAGGAGCGGGAAGGGGTTAATACAGAGATCTATTGAAACTAGTACAAGGGACAATTGGAGCAGTTGCCCTAAGCAACCAGATTCCAGCTCTCGTTTTATGGAAGTCCTTTGGTAAATTAAAGCAAAAACCTGATTGATTGCAGTGCGCGACTGCTTTACTCTCTTTTTACCTATTTGAATGTTTCTGTTTAAGCGCCTTTATTATATTGCTGTTATAGTTTTTGTTTTTTATCTTTTTTACTATACTGCTTTGTTTGTTTTTCTTTGTTAGGAATCAAACCGCTTTTCAAAAAGTTTATCTTGTGAAAAATTGTCTCGGTAAGTCCTTTTTTGTGATACATTAGGGGAGATTTATTAATATCTATTGTGTGCAAGGTTAATCAACTGCCCATTGCGTGCTTGCTTAACTTATTAACTTATTGAGTTACTTATGTAGTCAAAATAACTTCTTTTGAAATCTGGTGTTTAATTTTTCACCAGAAACCTGGTTTTCGAACGAATCATGGAAGAAGGTTATGAGCTTGACCTCACCTTTATAACAGAGCGCATTATATCCATGTCATTTCCAAAATGCCGGTCAGATGAAACATATCTTCATGATCTCCAGGATGTGACTCGGATGCTAAAATCAAAACATGGGGACAATTATTTGGTAAATCGCAACAGAATTGAACAGCATTGAATATGCACAGATTATTTATTAAAACAGTCAGAGAAGAAGCTGCCGTGTTTTATTAATAGCAACAAGTCATATTTTATCCAATGGTGGCAATGGGCAGAGAAGTTTTATTTATTTTCTTTCCCTCTAACACCGGATTAACACGAGCGTGTTCAGTCCGTGATATACGGACCGTATGTCGGCAGTATTTCCCAGACCTAACACACTGCAGGGAGCCAGGCTCCTAGCATCATAGTTATCTATGACATTAGGGGGTCCCTGCCTCGCTTCGAGAAAACTGTCCCGTACAGTTAACATGATTACAGTACGGGACAGTTGTCCCTCAGTGAGGCAGGGACTCCTAGCATCGTATATAACTATGATGGTAGGAGCCTGGTTCCCTGCAGTGTGTTCGGTCCCGGAAATACTACCGGCATACGGTCTGTATATCACGGACCGGATACGCTCGTGAGAATAAGGCTTAAGACAGTCATTGTACAGGAGTCCACTGTGCTTTCTATTGACCACATTACTTGGAAAAGGCCATACCTGACCCTTATCTGCACAGGTGCCTGTATCTATATAATTCGAGTGCTATATTTCTTTAGTCATAACCACCAGCTTAAATGTTCTTAAAGCAACAGTTTGTCATTTTTTTTTTCTTCTCTTAACAGGTATTAAATCTATCAGAGAGATGCTATGACCTTTCTAAACTTAACACTAAGGTATTTAACATTAAAATGTAGATTGTCTTCATTGATTGCTTACAGAGAATGGCTAGATTATCTATTTCTTTAAAGATAAGTCTATAATGTACACTTTTATGGAATTTTTAGATGAATATTTAAAAAATTCTTAAATACATATTTAAGTTTATAAACTACCAGCAGTGGTTACAAACTATTGCATGCCTTATCACAAAGTTTGACACATGGTGAAGGCCAAAGCAGAAGTTCAGATAGAAGTTGGAAGAGAATCACATTTAAACGGACTGTCCCATGAAGACAACCCTTGTCTGTATGTCCTGTTAGAACATATGGATGTCATAGACTAAGTTCCCTGCTTGGGATCCCTTTTTATGACCCAGAACAGAGAGCCATTTTGTAAGAGCGTCTCCTGCTCTAGCGGACTCAAGCTGTTAATGTATTACACGGTGGGCCATGTAATACTACATTACCCCTGCTACTGCTGCTGCAGGGGTACGGTCTGGCTGTCCACATGTTATACTCCTAAAATCAGCTGTTTGGAGGTAGTGATGATCGTGGCAATGGCTCCTATCCGAAAGGGTTGTCCAAAGCATAGATGCGCTATAAAATGTACTCTAGTATATTCTAATATACACTAAAGACACAAAGGAGCATACTAGCCAATATTAAAAGAAAATAATTTTATTAAACATATAGAAACATGTATGAAAGATAAAAAGGTACAGAGCTGGACATGAAGACTCTGAATAATTTCACTAAAACACAATTAACAGGAATCTCTCTAAGTTGCAAAATGAAGGGCAGTGTACAATACACAGACTAAAGTGAATGGACCAGTATTAATCATGACGCAAGTCATATACAACAGCACTGTAAGACAGCAATAGTATGGGTAAATTTATAAAGATAAAGTATCATAAATAACAGGTGATGTATGACCTACAGTCACGCAAAGATCTAAAAAGAGTATACAGACTATCAATCATATAAAATGAAAGAGAGGGGGTACACAGACTGCAGCCTAGATAAGCCGGACGTCCACCCACTAATACAACAACTTACCCATAATGAACGATAAATGCAGAGAGTCGAGCTAGTGTGAGTAGAAAAACCCCAACGCGCGTTTCGCGATGTGCTTCCTCAAGGGGTGTGAAGTGTCTAAAGAGATAAGAGGTATAAGTAGCGCAAGCCCCAGGTGAATCGAGTGAAACTCAGTCCAAGGAGATTCCGGCGCACGTCATCTGCCGAGACCGGAAGTGAGGCATGCCCCACTTCCAGCCCCCAGCACTCGAGCGCACACCAAAGATCCCCGACGCGTACAGGGATCCCAGGCATGCGCAGTGCGCTGTAGGGGGCAAGGAAGGGGGCCGGCCACAAACCAGCGTCGCGCAGAGGACGCGCGCACCTGATTGGACGGTGAGCACGGGAGGAGAAGAAAGATATGTACTAGTGTCCTACTGCCTATAATGGGCTATGTCAGGATCTCTCCAGTATAAGCCGAAAATACAATAAGTTAAAAGAGAAAAGACAAATGTCCAATGAGCAATATTACAAGTATAGTGTCAGAAACTCAATGAAAAAAGACATATATATTAGCATCAGACCCAAAAATAGAAGTAAAAGTATATATAGGTGAAAGTGAGTTATAAGACCCACACATATTGAAAATATGAGGGGAAGTAATAATGTAACCAAAAACGGTGATTAAGATAAAAAATTAAAAAATAATAAAAGTGAATTACATACACCATAAGGTGACATTACAGACACATAGAATCAATACTGATAACATAAATTTACAGGTGTAGGATGGATAACAAAAAATCAGAAAAATATATATGTAAAATTACAAGTAACATACACTGTGTAAACAAAGGTGATATTTAGACAACGGACATATAGTTGAGGGGATTGTTATATCCCCCATGAAGGGTAGGGCTACGAATAGCCAGGAATTCTTCTCCCTCCGTTTTCCAGATGCATACAGATCAAGAAGGACGAGTTCTCATCACAGGGAGCTGTCAGAACTATGGAATAGCAAGTACCTAAATGATTAAGAAAAAGCAGACACACACAATTAAAATCCTAATTAAAAACCAGTGGAAATGAGGGATTCTAAAGAAAAGAGGTGAAATTGAGTTGTTCGTTAAGACCAACGGGAGTCATGGATCCCAATTTCACAATCCACATGCACTCCTTTTGGGCTAGAACCTTCCTCAGATTGCCCCCTCTGATGCCACAATGTACATGTTCAATGCCAGTATATTCTAGTATATTTAGTATATTCTAATTGCATTGCTCTTTGATATGATGCCTATCAACAGGCTTAGGTCTATACATGGAGGACTGTAGTTTATCAACCTGTTTTGGTCTGGTCGTTTGTGTTTTTTTTTTTTAAAAGGTCTCCCAGTTGCGATTTCATAAAACAATAAAATAAGAGTTGCTTAAATTTTTCTACTGTTTATAACATCGCTGCTCTTGGAATAAAAATATAGAAAATTGATTCACTGACTTGTTTATTCAAGAGTACTCAAATGTTCTCCTGGCTTGAAATGCTGGCAGTCCTAGTTGTTTGCTTCTTTTTTTTATCTGCCATTTGTATGCGATGGTTAGTCACTATTCATCATACCGTGTTTCACGTTGTACAGAAAGGTCATTATTTTCATTACAAATTTAGGTAATGGATGTGGGTTGGCCGGATCTACATGCCCCCCCTCTAGATAAAATGTGCACTATTTGCAAGGCAATGGAATCATGGATGAACAGCGACCCTTTACATGTGGTGGTTATTCATTGCAGAGTAAGTTAACTCTTAACTTTTTGTTTTTGTATGTCTTTCTGCTTTCATATTCCTGCAATATCATGTTTTTGTTCTTTGTTCACATAGATTGTATATAATAAAATGTACATGTATCATGGTGAAATCACTTCAGTAGCCATCAAAATACTTAATTTCTGATCTGTATTAATTCCGTATTTTTTAATTGAAAAACCAGTGCTGTATTTTCCTACATTGTAGTAGGGAAAAAAAAATTGCCTTCTGATTGTATATTAGGAAATTGCTGGAAATGCAAAACAAAGATACGCGTTACATCTTCCCTTGCAATGTTGATTTGTGTGATATATATATATATATAGATAGATAGATAGATAGATAGATAGATAGATAGATAGATAGATAAAGCAAAAGCAGCACTGTTCCTCCAGTGTCGGGTGCACAGGTTCTTGTTCAGACACACGACGAGTGTCTCAAATAACAAACGAAATCCAATACACAAGACAGCGCTCCAAATTCAGTGAGAAGATCGGATCACTTTAATCAGCACATGCAATGTTTCAGCCCTACTCCATGGGGCCTTCCTTGCTTGAGAAAGGCCCCATGGAGTAGGGCTGAAACGTTGCATGTGGTGATTAAAGTAATCCAATTTTTTTTCACTGAATTTGGAGTGCTGTCTTGTGTATTGGATTTCGATTATATATATATATATATATATATATATATATATATATATATATATATATTTATATATTATTTATTCCAAAAAACCTCTGGAGCAAGGCATACCTTTTGAATCCTTAGTAAGTCTATATATAGTATAAAGGCCTGTGCTATTCCCTACTAAAAAAAAATAATTATGTAATGTACAACAAAATTTCACTCTGCCCATAAACAACAATAAAAATATTGAAAATATTTATTTTAACATTTTTCTTAGAGGCTCTGTCACCACATTATAAGTGCCCTATCTCCTACATAAGGAGATGGGCGCTATAATGTAGGTGACAGCAGTGCTTTTTATTTAAAAAAAAAAGATCTGTTTTCACCACTTTATTAGCGTTTTTAGATTTATGCTAATGAGTTGCTTAATGCCAAGTGGGCGTTGTACAGGGGAGTGTATGACGCTGACCAATCGCCGTCATGCACTCCTCTGCATTCATTTACACAGCGCATAGGGATCCTGCTAGATCACTGTGCTGTTTTATACTAACACATTAACGATACTGAAGTGTTTAGACAGTGAATAGACATTCCACGGGATGTCTATTCACAATCTCTGCACTTCGTTACTCTGTGGTAGTTACAGCAGAGGATGCGTAATCTCGCGAGATTACGCGGTAAATGACAGGTTACGAGATCAAGCTTCCTCTCCTGTAACTACCATAGAAACAGTAACGAAGTGCAGAGATTGTGAATAGACATCCCATGGAATGTCTATTCACTGTCTAAACACTTCATTATTGTTAATGTGTTAGTATAAAACAGCACATAGTTATCTAACAGGATCCCTATGCGCTGTGTAAATGAATGCAGAGGAGTGCATGAGGCTGATTGGTCAGCCCACTTGTTCTAAAGTGAAAATACGCCCACTTGGGCAGTAAGCAACTCACTAGCATAAATCTAAAATCGCTAATAACGTGGTAAAAATAGATAGTTTTTTTAAATAAAAAGCATTACTGTCACCTACATTACAGCGCCGATCTCCTTATGTAAGAGATAGGGCACTTATAATGTGGTGACAGAGCCTCTTTAACTAAAACTTCCAAAAGCATGCAGAAAAAGGTAGTGGGCAATGATAGTACGTACACTCGCTCCCGATCATTGCCCTGTGTAGACAAAGCAGCCATTAGCCGATGAATGAGAAAACGCTTGTTAGGCGCTTGTCCACGTGATGAAAAATGTATGGGGGCAAACAATCGCATAAACATAGTGTAAATTCAGCAAATGAGCACCGGTATGAAACGTTAATTGGCGCTATGGGCAGAACATCTGCCTGTGTAAAAGAATCTTTAAATTCGGGATAAAGACTCGGGGATAAGGGTCGCATAAGTAGCCATATGTGCCATAAAGAGATTGGATTGTTGACACACTTAGCACCTATGCAAATCATTTGACTGCAGTATAATGTGTATAATGTATGTTTCTACTTTTCAGGGTGGAAAAGGAAGAATTGGAGTAGTGATATCATCATATATGCACTTTACAAATGTATCTGCAAGGTAATTGACTATAAAAGCGCGTGCTTTATTATGTATAAGTTAATGGGGTTTGATACAGAAATTGTCACATTGGGTGACTAAGGCGTTGGGGTCGTGTTCTAAAGTTCCGGCGCTTTCCGTCAGAACGGGACCCTGAACAGACACAAACTGGCACAAACGGAAACCAGAAGTTTTGGTTTCCATCACCATTTGACAGGAAGCTCCGACGGAACGTCAGAACGGGACCCCCACGCAGATGTGAACGAGGCCTTAGAAGTGTTTTGGAAGACTTGAGAGCTCTTGTTTGTTTTTATGTGAACACTTGTGCAGAAGTATGATAAAGCAAACACCTTTGTAGTCTGATGGTAATTTTTTTTAGTGTAGAAAGGTTGTGAGGTCCATTTCTAAATGGAAGCCATTCAGTGATCAGCATGGGTCTGGCTTCTCTAATTTTAGCTGGCTTTTGCCAGACTTTTCCATGTATCATTTAATGGCAACCATTCAGATCAATGACAGTTTTTATACTACATGGATGGCCTACATTCACCAAAGCAGCTTTCCATTCTGTCTAATGGAGGGGCCCTATGTTGCCTATATTCCATAATAGGAAATATAGATCAGGCTTGTCTTCATAAGACAACGTCCTTAATTGTTTGTATTTTTCTCTGATAAATTAAAATTTATTTCAAAACGTTTTATAAATACGTTTTATTGTGCCTTTTTTAGCGCTGACCAAGCTCTAGATCGTTTTGCCATGAAGAAGTTTTTTGATGATAAAGTATCAGTACTTATGCAACCATCTCAAACAAGGTATGTATTTTTGTAATGCATCATGTACAATCTTTCAATCTAAAAATATAATTAATTGAATACAATATTAGGTATGCAATAAACATTTTACATTCCTGTATATTTTAATAACATAACATTTCAGATTTAGAAGTGGAGCTAATGTGAGTGAGTGTTCCTATGAAAATAAATCATTGGATCCTATCCGCCTAGTAAGGCCCCATGCACACGACCGTGAATAATCTCCATAATTGCGGACCGCAATACAGTCTGCAATTACGTAACCGCCCAGTTCTATTGGCCCCGGACACCTTTCCGTACCGCTGCAGAAGTGTGTCCGTGCCGTAGAACCGTGTCGGGAGTTATGGAGCATGTCCTACTTTTCTTTTTTTACGGGCCGTGCTCCCATACTTTGTATAGGAGCACGGCACAAAAATGCGGCCGGCCGTGCTAACAATCGCGGGCTGTGATTACGGGCACGGCCGTGTGCATGAGGCCTTATCGTGTATTTGAGATAAGTTCACATTGAAAAACATCTGCAAAGGGTCGTTTTCAAGTCAAATACGTTTTCCAAGCAATAGTTGTTTTCCTCCATAGATGTACTGATGGTCTCCAAAAACATACTATTGGCCAAACTGTTTGTCTATGGCAAACTACAACTTTTACATAAGCATCTGCGGTAACTTAAGGGTTCTCCCAGGATTTGAAAAAAATGAAGACTTTCTTACGAATAAAAACGGTACCACACCTTTGCATGGGTTGTTTCTAGTTCTGCAGCTCCATTTCATTGAAGCGAATGGGTCTGAACTACAATACCACGTACAACCTGTGAACAGGGGCAATGC
The DNA here is from genome assembly GCF_050947455.1 of Rhinoderma darwinii. NCBI lineage: Eukaryota > Metazoa > Chordata > Amphibia > Anura > Rhinodermatidae > Rhinoderma > Rhinoderma darwinii. Next base: position 238,018,451 of record NC_134691.1, read on the forward strand.
TAAGTAGTCATGTTTTTCTAATCCTGGACGAACCCCTCCTGCCAAAATGAAAAATCTAAGTGTTAACATTTTATTTTACTGTACTGTCTTTTCCACATTGTAGTAGTTTATGGCTGTTATCACACAAGGGATGTCCGTTGCCTTTTCCTACAAATGTATCCGTTGATGCACCCAGTTATGCTCCAGATGAGCTCTGCCTAGCATAGAAAGGATTTTAAAACTGGCAGTAATGGTAGGGGAAATTGTTATAACTGGGGTCTTTCTTTAAACACAAGATACTATGTTTATGGAATAATGCTATAGATGCCTTTTTGAAGACCATTTTCATCGGAAAAACTTACACTGATCAAAACAATATATGTCCAAATGTGTGATGTGATTGCTAAATATGTATTCGAAACCACCGGAATCGTACACATGTTAAATATCATGCCACTTTGCTCTTCTAGATATGTCAACTTTCTGAATGGATTGCTATCTCGGATGGAAAAGATGAATGCGACCCCTCTCTTTTTGCATTATGTAATTCTCCATGGTATTCCTAATTTTGATACAGGTGGTTGTAAGTATTTAAGGTTTTGAAAACATTATTTGTGTACATAAGATGAGAAATGACGCACAATTTATGCATTATTTTAGTACAGATGAAGTTGGAACATACTGTAGAGTTTGCAAGATTCCTAATGATTGTTTTGTCTTTTCTATGAGAGATATATATAAATCAGCTGCTAATACTTCTTGCATTGTAGATATGATTTTTATTTTTTTTCGTTATGACATTTCCTTATTTTTCAAAACGGAGTGCACTTTGTTTTTTTTTTTTAACTGATAATTTTACACAACAGTTGAAAAAAATGTTTTTTTTCTTTTACCCCTTAACCCCTTGCGTACCTTCTCCGCAATACTACGTCGCAGGCCGCTCATTGCAGCGTACCTTCGCCGTACTATTGCGGAGAAGGAATAAACTGTCACTATGTGAAATCACATAGTGATATAACAGCGGCGGCAGCTGTCATTGACAGCTAACCATCTCTGCTACCGGCCTGGGGACCAATTCGCAGTCCCCAATGCCGGCGATTGCTGCGATTGGTCAGTCTCTGAAGACTGACCAATCACAGCCGTCTGTGACGTCGCCTACAAGAGAAAGCTCCTGTCACTTTCTCTGATCTCCTCATTTCTGTGAGATCCGTGAGGAGATCAGAGAAAGCGGTGTAAAAAAAACAACCCAGTATTTTTATTAACCCCTTCCCGAAAATGGGCGTATAGTAACACCCTGAGGATGAAGCGGGCACAGGAGCTGTGCTCGCTCCATCTTCATCGGATGTCGGCTGTAATATACAGCCGACATCCCACTGCAACTACAGCGATCACTGTCCTCTCCGATCGCTGTAGTTTAACCGCTTAAATGCCACTGTCAATAGCGACAGCGGCATTTAAGTGATTGATACAGAGGGAGGGGGCTCCCTCTGCACCCCATTGCCCACCCCCCACCCCCCCCGCGAAAAATCGCGGGGTTCTGATGTTTAAAATGGCAACCAGGAAGCCTAGCAACGGCTTCCTGGTTGCCAGGTACGGGAGCCTATTAGGTCCTGCCCAAGGCAGGACGTAATAGGCTCAACTGTCAGTTGTAAAGTGACAGTTACAATACACTGCACTACACACGTACTTACAGAAGTAGTGCAGTGTATTGTACAGGGGATCAGAAGATCAGATCTTCCAGTCCCCTAGTATGTGTAAAATAAAAAGTGAAAAAAAGTAAAAAAAAAGTTTTAGGTAAATAAATAAAAGTTTTATGTAATAAAAACAATAATCTCCTTGTTTCCCTGATCAAGCCCTTTATAATTAGAAAAAAAAAAGGTCGTATTGGCCTGATCTAAAAAAAAAATCATATTTATCCCGCACAGTGAACACCGTAAAAAAATACAATAAAAAACAATGGCAGAATTTCCTTTTTTGGTCACATTGTTTCCAAAAAAATGGAATAAAAAGTGATCAAAAAGTCGCGCGTAGCCAAACATGGTACCAATAAAAACTACAGTGTGCCATGCAAAAAACAAGCCCTCACAAAGCTCGGTCGACAAAAAAATAAAAAAGTTATGGCTCTCAGGACATGGTGACACTAAAACATTTTATTTAGAAAAGTGTTTTTATTTTGTAAAAGTAGTAAAACATATAAAAACTATATAAATTTGGTATTGCCATAATCGTATCGAACCGCAGAATAAAGTAAACATGTTGTTTATACTGCACAGAGAACGCCGGTAAAAAATAATAAAAAAAATAGTGAAAGAATTTGTTTTTTGGTCTCCTCACCTCAGAAAAAATGGAATAAAAACTGATCAAATTATCGCATGTACCTCAAAATGATACTAATAAAAACGACCGCTCATACCATGAAAATCAAGCACTCACACTGCTCGTCAACGGAAAAATAAAAAGTTATGACTCATGGAACGCAATAATGAAAAACGACGGCCCAGACTCATTTATATGTGCAGCAGTTCTTCACCTAAAACCCCACGTCATCATTTGCAGCCCCCACAGGTAGACCCTGTAAATGCAGAGGAAACTATGACATTTTGGGGTCTGTGCTACATATGGGGCTAGTGAAGAAGTCAAAGATTAGCAATACTGGAGTGCGGCTGTTTTTTACAACACCACAGACACCTAGAAGTGCGACTCCTGCACCCAATAATCCGGCCTGTTCATAAAGGATTGATTCAAAGCGTACGTCACTATCCATGGATAATTAATTTTATTATTCATTCTCCCCATTATTACATCATCCTATTATGACCTGTTGCACTCCGCCCAGCTTACATTTACCCTGAAGTACTCCACATAGCTTACATATACCCTGATGTGCTCCGCACAGCTTACATATACCCTGATGTACTCCGCCCAGATTACATATACCCTGATGTACTCCGCCCAGCTTACATATACCCTGATGTACTCCTCACAGCTTACATATACCCTGATGTACTCCGCACAGCTTACATATACCCTGATGTACTCTGCACAACTTACATATACCCTGATGTACTCCGCACAGCTTACATATACCCTGATGCACTCCGCACAGCTTACATATACCCTGATGTACTCCGCACAGCTTACATTTACCCTGAAGTACTCCACATAGCTTACATATACCCTGATGTACTCCGCACAGCTTACATATGCCCTGATGTACTCCGCCCAGATTACATATACCCTGATGTACTCCGCCCAGATTACATATACCCTGATGTACTCCTCACAGCTTACATATACCCTGATGTACTCCGCACAGCTTACATATACCCTGATGTACTCTGCACAACTTACATATACCCTGATGTACTCCGCACAGCTTACATATACCCTGATGCACTCCGGCCAGCTTACATATGCCCCCACATTATAAACTGAAACACCAGTAAAACACTAAACAAAATCTGCGCTCCAAAAGCCAAATGGCGCTCCTTCTGGGCCTGGCAGTGTGCCCAAACAGCAGTTTATGACCACATATGGGGTATTACCGTACTCTGGAGAACCGCTTAACAATTTATGGGGCGTATGTCTCCAGTGGTACAAGCTGGGCCCAACACATTGGGCACTGAAATAGCATATATGTGGAAAATGGCAATTTTCAATCTGCAACATCCACTGTGCACTAATTTCTGCAAAACCTCTGGGGGTCAAAATGCTCACTACACTTCTAGATGAATTCCTGGAGGGGTGTAGTTTCCTAAATGGGGTCACTTCTCGGGAGTTTTCACTTTACTGGTACCTCAGCGCAATGCAACATGGCGTCAAAAACAAATTTTGTAAAATCTCCACTCCAAAAACGAAATTGCACTTTTTTCGTTTAGACCCTTGCCGTATGTCCAAATAGCCGTTTACAACCACATATGGGGTAACTTCCTACTCAGGAGAAATTGTGTAACAAATTTTGGGGTGTCTTTTCTCCTGTATTCCTTGTGGAAATGAAAAATTCTGAGCTAAATAATCACTACACCTCTAATTTAATTCTTTCAGGGGTATAGTCTTCAAATTGGGATCACACCTGGGGAATTTCTGCTGTACTGGTACTTCAGGGGCTCTGCAAATGCGACATGGCCCCCCAGAAACCAATTCAGCAAAATCTGAGCTGCAAAATCCAAATGGTGCTCCGTCCCTTCTGATCCCTGCCGTGGGTCCAAACAGCAGTTTATTACCACATATGGGGTGTTGCCGTAATCAGGAGAAATTGCTTTACAAATGTCGAGGTGCTTTTTCTCCTTTATTCCTTATAAAAATTAGAAAATTCTGTTTTTTTTCCAAAAAAAAGTATTTTCATCTTCACAGACTAATTCCAATAAATTCAGCAAAAAACCTGTGGGGTCAAAATGCTAACTATACGACTAGAAAAATTCCTTGAGGGGAATAGTTTCCAAAATGGGGTCACTTTTGGGGGGATTCCTGTTTAGGTCCCTCCAGGGCGTTGCAAACGTGACACGGCACCGAAAACCATTCCAGTAAAATCGGAGCTCCAAAGTCCAAATGGCGCTCCTTCCCTTCTGAGCCCTGTTGTGGGTCCAAACAGCAGTTTATTACCACATATGGGGTATTTCCGTAATCGGGAGAAATTGCTTTACAAATGTTGGGGTGCTTTCTCTCCTTTATTTCTTGCAAAAATTAGAAATTTTTACGTTTTTCCAGAAAAAAAGTAGATTTTCTTTTTCACAGACTAACTCCAATAAATATAGCAAAATACCTGTGGGGTCAAAATGCTAACTATACACCTAGATAAATTCCCTGAGGGGTGTAGTTTAAAAAAATGGGGGTCACTTTTGGGGGTTTCCACTGTTTTGGCACCACAAGACCTCTTTAAACCTCACATGGTGCCTAAAACATATTTTGAAAAAAGGAGGCCCCAAAATCCAAGAGGTGCTCCTTTGCTTCTGAGGCCTGTGTTTCAGTCCATTAGCACACTAGGGCCACGTGGGATATTTCTAAAAACTGCAGAATCTGGGCAATAAATATTGAGTTGCATTTCTCACGTAAAACCTTCTGTGGTACAGAAAAAAATGTATTGCATAGGAATTTAGTAAAAAAAAAAAATGAAATTTTGAAAATTTCAGCTCTACTTTCCTTCAATTCCTGTAAAACGCCTAATGGGTCGAAACACTTTCTGAATGCTGTTTTGGATACTTTGAGGGTTGCAGTTTTCAAAATGGGGGGGGGGGGGGGGTTTCTAATATATAGGGCACTCAAAACCACTTCAGAACTGAACTCGTCCCTGAAAAAATAGCTTTTTGAAATTTTCTTAAAAATATGAGAAATTGCTGCTAAAGTTCTAAGCCTTGTAACGTCCTAGAAAAATAAAAGGATGTTCAAAAAAACGATGCAAACATAAAGTAGACATATGGGAAATGTTAATTAGTAACTATTTTGTGTGGTATTACTATCTGTTTTACAAGCAGATACATTTAAAATTGGAAAAATCATAATTTCTTAAAATTTTCTCAATTTTTGTGTTTTTCACAAATAAGCAATGAATTTATCGACCAAATTTTTTCACTAACATAAAGTACAATATGTCACAAGAAAACAATCTCAGAATCAATTGGATAGGTAAAAGCATTCCAGAGTTATTACCACATAAAGTGACACATGTCAGATTTGAAAAAATAGGTTTGGTCCTCAAGGCCAAAATGAGCTGGGTACTCAAGGGGTTAAAGGGGTTTTTCCACGAGAGACATATATGACACATCCACAGGATATGTCATAAATGTTAGATAGATGCAGGTCCCAGCTCTGGGACCCGCACCTATCTCCAGAACAGGGCCCCCTAAACCCTGTTCAGCCGCTGTGTGTTGCGGCTGAATGAGGTGTTTTCCGACCATGAAAAACTTCGTGGTCGTGAGTTGTGTACCTCGCAGAGCTACGCTTTATGCGTAACTCCAATAGTAGTGAATGGCAGTTACAGAAGCAGCGTCGTCTGCGAGCTGCGCTGTTTCCATAACTACCATTCAGTTCTATGAGACTTGTGCAAACCGCATAGCTCCGCGAGTTACGCTGTTTACGTAACTCACGACCATCGCATTCAGCCGCAACACACAGCGGCTGAACAGGGTTTAGGGGGCCCCGTTCTGGGGATAGGTGTGGGACCCGCATCTATCTGACATTTATGACATATCCTGTGGATGTTCTTTCCAACAAAGCAGTAGGACAACAGCACACGTCTCCAAATCTTCAAAAAGGTTTTATTGTCAAAACATCTTGCGACAAACAGGCAACGTTTCAACCCGCAGTGAGTGAAGGGTCTTTCTCAAGCCCAAATCTAAAACCATCTTAAATAAATAGGTGCATTTGATCACATGGTGCATTCCAACCTATCAAAATTGTGATTAGTCTCCCAGGTGAATTATACATTATCAATCAGCTGGTTATATAACAGTACAAATGTGTAAAAAATCTACATACAATGTACATTCAATGCAACAGTTGATATATATATATATATGACAATCATTATCTTGCCAAACGAAAACGATGAAGAGAAGTTCACCACACTACAGTTCCCAGCACCGATCCCAGGTTTTCATTGCGCATGCTCCATAGTCAGTGGATCAGAGAGGCACAGTATGCAGCACATCAAGCCTCATCCATTTCAATCTAGACAGATCGGTGTAATCATCTAATCAGGTCAGTATCGAAATCATATTTAATTCAATTCCACATCTTCTCACTCAAGTGTGTTATGCACCAATGTTATGAGCCCGGACGCCTTAACCATGCAACCAAAAGGTCACATGTTCATAAGTGTCCAATGATTAAGCAGAAGAAGAAGCATCACCCTATAATCCTGTATGTATATGTCCTAACCATAATCAAGTCATAATCTGTTATATGTCCCACTTAAAGAGGCTCTGTCACCAGATTTTGCAACCCCTATCTGCTATTGCAGCAGATCGGCGCAGCAATGTAGATAAGAGTAACGTTTTTATTTTTAAAAAACGAGCATTTTTGGCCACGTTATGACCATTTTTGTATTTATGCAAATGAGGCTTGCAAAAGTACAACTGGGCGTGTATTATGTGTGTACATCGGGGCGTTTTTACTTCTTTTACTAGCTGGGCATTAGGAATGGGAGTGTATGATGCTGACGAATCAGCATCATCCACTTCTGTTCGTTAACACCCAGCTTCTGGCAGTGCAGACACACAGCGTGTTCTCGAGAGATCACGCTGTGACGTCACTCACGTCCTGCATCGTGTCGGCACCAGAGGCTACAGTTGATTCTGCAGCAGCATCAGCGTTTGCAGGTAAGTAGCTACATCGACTTACCTGCAAACGCCGATGCTGCTGCAGAATCAACTGTAGCCTCTGGTGCCGATGTGTCCTCGCTCATCCGACACGATGCAGGACCTGGGGCAGGAAGTGAGTGACGACACAGCGTGATCTCTCGAGAACACGCTGTGTCTGCACTGCCAGAAGCTGGGCGTTCTGAAGAGAAGTGGATGATACTTCTCGTCAGAACGCCCAGCTAGTAAAAGAAGTAAACACGCCCAGATGTAACACACATAATACACGCCCAGTTGGACTTTTACTTTAAACACGCCCAGTTGGACTTTAGCAAGCCTCATTTGCATAAATACAAAAATGGTCATAACTTGGCCAAAAATGCTCGTTTTTTAAAAATAAAAACGTTACTGTAATCTACATTGCAGCGCCTATCTGCTGCAATAGCAGATAGGGGTTGCAAAATCTGGTGACAGAGCCTCTTTAAGCTAAATCATAACCGTGATCAAAAAATAACTGGGAGCGATCGTAACATATGTCCGATACACAGACAGGTGTACAGCGTGATAACACAAATGACTAGAGAAGACCTGTTCGTAGGTTCATATAACTACCTTTCAGCCCATAATATTTAATTACTGTAGATATATATCATAGATAAGGGTACTCTTGCATAGCAAGCCAAAGAAGAGAATGAAAGCGGAAAATTACTGTACGTAGTCTCCATCCTGATTGTGTGTTTGCTGATGTGTGGTGAACGAACCTCCATGATAAACACATTTCAACTGCAAAAATAGAAATAGCAATGAATAAAAGTATATCGATAATCACCAAATAAAGTGCAAAATGTTAAAAATGTGTTAAAAACAGCAATGAAAACTCAGAGACCAGGTATTATTTTGTACTCTAAATTCAGGCCCCTAGGATATAGTGTCGAGTTCATAAATCCAGCGTAATTGTTTTCTTTTTAACAACTTCTGTCTATCCCCACCCCTTATGAGTATTGGAACACAGTCTAATATCCTAAACCTCAATTGATTGAACTGATGGTTCTTCTCAATGAAGTGTTTTGGTAATGGTAGCTCTATCATTTTCTTCCTAATTGTACTCTTTTGTTTATTGATCCTCAATTTAATAGGCATGGTCGTCTCTCCTACATAAATGAATGAACATGGGCACGTTCTCATATACACGACAAAATCCTAATTACACGTGAATCTGTCTGATGTTGAGAACTTTTCCAATATAGGGGTGCTCAAACTTATTGCCTTTTTAGAATATTATTACAATTACAGCAATTCAAACAAGGAAAGTTTCCATTTTGTGTATCTTTCTTTTTGCTACCCACATCTGACTTAACCAATGAATCTCTAATATTCCTAGACCTTCGATAGGAGATAATGGGTGGTGTATTAAATGTAACAATCTCACTATGTTGCTTGGACACTATTGGCCAATTTTTACGTAGAACATTATTTATGCGACCACTCAAGTTGCCAAACGTTGATATGAATTGTATTCGATCAACCTGTTTCTACTTCTTTTTGGGTTCCAATGGATCAGTTTCCAATCTATTTCTATGTTTCTGTACAAGGTTCCCAGGGTAACCCCTCTTCTTGAATTTGTTGCACATCTGTGTCAACCTAACCTGTTTCTGTGTTGAATCTGATACTATTCTATCAACCCGTAGTAGTTGGCTCCATGGTAAAGATTCTATCATGTGTCTGGGATGATTACTACTGTACAAGAGAAGATTGTTTCTATCCGTTGCCTTAACAAATAAAGCTGTTAGGAATGTTCCAGTTCATGGTCAGAACAAACCATCGTGAACTGCAGTGCCGGGATATGACTGTTCAATTCCAAAAGGAACAGGACTAAAGACAGTCTATCACCCTCCAAGATGACAAAAATGTCATCAATAAATCTCCACCAGCAGCGGATCTGACCCATAAAGGTGGAGGTGTAGACGTACTCATCCTCAAAGATGGTCACCAAAGAGAAAGTAATTCCTCCTTAGTACCAACTCCAGCAGCTAGACATATCCTGTGGATGTGTCATACATTTTTCTCATGGGAAAACCCCTTTAACCCCCTTCCCGCTCCTGGACGTACTATTAGGTAATGGTAACTATAGCGTTCGCGCTCCATGACCTAATAGTACGTCTCGGGAGTAACGGCCGTTTCGGCCGTCCTCCCGACACATACAGGAGCAGTGACAGCTGCTGTCTTGTTCAGCAGCTGTCACAGCTCCTACAGCGGGGACGGATCGCTGTGTCCCCGCTGATTAACCCCTTAAAAGCCGCGTTCTATAGAGATCGCGGCTTTTTAGGGGTTAAGCTGCCATCGCCGGCCTGCTACACGATAGCGGCCGGCGATGGTGACTATGGCAACCGGACACCATAATAATAAACCGTACCACAATCACAATTGTTTGGTCACTTCACCTCCCAAAAAATGGAATAAAAAGAGATCAAAAAGTCGCATGCACCTAAAAATGGTACTGATCGAAACTACAGTTCGTTACGCAAAAAATAAGTCTTCGCACGGCTTTATTGATTGAAAAATAAAAACGTTCTGGCTCTTAGAATAAGGTAACACAAAAAGTGAATGATTTTTTACCAAACTTATTTTATTGTGCAAACGCCATAAGACATAAAATAAAACTATAAACATCTGGTATCGCCGTAATCGTATCGCCCCGCAGAATAAAGTGAATATGTCATTTATAGCGCACGGTGAATGCTGTAAAAAAAATAGAATAAAAAAACAATAGTAGAATTGCTGTTTTTTAGACACCACCCCACCTAAAAATAGAATAAAAACTGATCAAAAAGCCGCATGCACCCCAAGAAAACTACAATGGATTCCTCAAGGGGTATAGTTTCCAAATTGGGGTCACTTTTGGGGGGTTTCCAATGTTTTGGCACCACAAGACCTCTTCAAACCGGACATGGTGCCTAATAAAAAAGAGGCCTCAAAATCCACTAGGTGCTCCTTTGCTTCGGAGGCCGGTGCTTCAGTCCATTACCGCACTAGGGCCACATGTGGGATATTTCTCTAAACTGCAGAATTTGGGTAATAAGTATTAAGTTGCGTTTCTCTGATAAATCCAATTGTGTTGTAAAAAAAATGGAATAAAGAGGATTTTCGGACAAAAAACTTCACCTCTACTTTGCTCTAAATTCCTGTGATACAGCTAAAGGGTTCATAAACTTTCTAAATGCTGTTGTGAATACTTTGAGGGGTCTAGTTTCTAAAATGGGGTGTTTGATAGGGGTTTCTAATATATGGGCCCCTCAAAGCAACTTCAGAACTGAACTGGAACCTAAAAAAATAAATAAATGAGGCAATACTTCACTTCTTACATTATACTGATAATGAGCCGTGCCCACCCCGAGATTACCCCAGTTTTGACCGTTTGTATAAACGGAGACCCCTATTAGACCGTTTCAGTGCCCGGTTTTCCAAAGCATTCACCCCCAAGAAGTGTATTTCTATTGATGAGTCCCTGGTACATTTTAAAGGGAGGGTTCAATTCCGCGAGTACCTGCCGGGTAAGAGGGCAAGGTATGGCGTGAAGAGGTCTAAGCTGTGCGAGAGTGCATCAGGGTATACCTACAGGTTTAGGATATATGAAGGAAAGGCCACCCCCAAACCAGACTGCATCCTGGACTACAAAAGGTACATGGGAGGGTTGGACTTGTCGGATCAAATCCTGAAGCTCTACAGCTCCATGCGGTGTGGTATAAGAAGCTGGCCGGGCACATCATACAGATGGCTTTGTACAATGCGTACGTGCTACGTCGATGTGCAGGCCAGACGGGAACTTTCCTGGAATTTCAAGAGGTGATTATCAAGAACCTAATCTTTAGGGACCAAGAAGGGGGAGAACCCAGTACTTCTGGAAGCGGGGCCACACGCATCGTACCAGGGCAGCAACACTTTCCAGGAGAAGTTCCCCAAACTGGCAAGAAGTGAAAAAGTCAAAAGAGATGCAAAGTCTGCTATAAGGGATGACACAATATATCAATGTGACATGTGTCCCGAATAACCAGAGCTCTGTATGAAAGTGTTTTAAAATTTATCATACATCCCTTGGTTTATAATTTACCCCAATTTTACTTACCCTGATGCACTCCGCACAGCTTATCCCCCCTCGTCTTTCCCCTCTGAGCCCTGCTGTGTGCCCAGGCAGCTGATAACAGCCACATGTAGGGTATTGCCATACCCGGGAGAACCCACATTACAGTTTATGGGTTGTATGTCTCCGGTCAAAATGCTCACTACACCTCTAGATGAATTTTAAGGGTGTAGTTTTTAAAACGGGGTCACTTCTTGCGGGTTTCAACTGTACTGGTACCTAAGGGGCTTCTGCATACATGACTTTGCACTAGAAAATCCCCAGTAGGCCAAATGGTGGTCCTTTCCTTCTGAGCCCCCCCATGGGCCTAAACGGCAGTTTATCACCACAAATGGAGTATTGCGGCACTCAGAACAGATTGCGCAACAGAATGGGGTATTTTGTTTCTTGTGAAAATAAGAAATTGTTAGCCAAAACTACATATTTGAAAAAAATAATTTTGTTTTCATTCCCAGCCCAATTCAAATAAGTTCTGTGAAGAAACTATGGGGTCTAAATGGTCAGATTACCCATAAATTAATTCCTTGAGGGGTGTAGTTTCCAAAATGGGGTCACTTCTGGCGGGTTTCCATTGCTTTGATACCTCTGAGGCTCTGCAAATGCGACATTGCACCCGAAAACCAATCCAGCAAAATCTGTACTCCAACAAACACATAGCGCTCCTTTCCTTCTGAGCCATCCCATGAGCCCAAACGGCAGTTTATCACCACAAATGGGGTATTGCCACACTAAGGACAAATTGGGCAACAAAATGGGGTATTTTGTTCCCTGTGAAAATAAGAAATTTTTATCACAAATGACATTTTATTGGAAAAAATGACATTTTTTTCATTTCACAGCCCAATTCAAATACGTGCTGTGAAAAAACTGCGGTCAAAATGGTAACAACAACCATAAATGAATTCCTTGAGGGGTGTAGTTTCCAAAATGGGGTCACTATTGGGGGATTCCTACTGTTTTGGCACCTCAACACCTCTTCAAACCTGGCATGCTGCCTAAAATATATTCTAATAAAAAAGAGGCCTCAAAATGCACTAGGTGATTCTTTGCTTCTGGGGCTTGTGTTTTATTCCACGAGCGCAGTAGAGCCACATGTGGGACATTTCTAAAAACTGCAGAATCTGGACAATACATATTTAGTAGTATTTCTCTGGTAAAACCTTCTGTGTTACAGAAAAAAAAATGAATAAAATTGAAATTCAGCAAGAAAAATGAAATTGGCAAATTTCACCTCCACTTTGCTTTAATTCCTGTGAAATGCCTGAAGGGTTAAAAAACTTTCTAAATGTTGTTTTGAATACTTTGAGGGGTCTAGTTTTTAAAATGGGGTGTTTTATCAGGGTTTCTAATACATAGGCCCCTCAAAGCCATTTCAGAACTCAAGAGGTACCTTAAAAAAAGGCTTTTGAAATTTTATTAAAAATATGAGAAATTGCTGTTTATGTTCTAAGTCTTGTAACGTCCAAGAAAAATAAAAGAATGTTCAAAAAACTACGCCAATCCAAAGTAGACATATGGGAAATGTGAACTAGTAACTATTTTGGGTGGTATAACCGTCTGTTTTACAAGCAGATGCATTTAAATGCTGAAAAATGCTATTTTTTCACAATTTTCTCTCAATTTTGCAATTTTTCACCAATAAACACTGAATAGATCGACCAAATTTTACCACGAACATGAAGCCCAATGTGTCACGAGAAAACAATCTCAGAATCGCTTGGATAGGTTTAAGCATTCCGACGTTATTACCACATAAAGTGAAATATGTCAGATTTGAAAAATGGGCTCTGAGCCTTAAGGCCCAAACTAGGCTGCGTCCTTAAGGGGTTAAAGAGGTATTCCAGACTTAGGCATTTATGGAATATCCACAGGATATTCCATAAATGTCTGATAGATGCGGGTCCAAGTTTGGGACTCGCGCAGATATTGAGAACGGGGTCACCTGATCCCCGTTTTGCCGGTTTTGTGGCCACTGGCCGCAAATTTAAGGTGGGGACTAGTGGGACTACTCTATGGGAGATAAGGAAACATCTGAGCAGCGTTTGCTTGGCTGTTTCCATTGCTCCCATGGAGTAGAATGGAGAGAGCCATGCGACCCCCTCCACTAGTCACCACCTGGAATCTGCAGCCAGTGGCGTCTCCTCAGACGACACAGGGGTCCGTTCTCGATATAGGTGCCGGTTGCAGAGCTGTGACACGCACCTGTTAATATTCCATATGTCTAAGTTAGGAATGCCCCTTTAAGGATGCAGCTGGTTTGGGCCTTAAAGACCGCTAATACACCCTTTCACGGTGGCCGTTAAGGGTACTTATGTCAGAACGCCACCTTTTCACATCGCTCTGACATAAGCCCGGCACGGGTGTCGGTGCGGTCTGAAGACAGCCGGACACCTGCTCAAACTGGTGGGGTCGATTTCAACATTGATCTTACCCGTTTAACCCCTTAGATGCGGCGCTCAATAGCGAGCGCCGCATCCAAGTGGTTTTGGATGGAGGGAGCGCCCTCTCGCACGCCATCGGCACCCTGCAATCGCAATTGCAGGGTACCAATGGCTTCTATTGCAGCTGGGGGCCTATCAAAGGCCCCCAGGTCTACCTGTGGTGGATGCCTGCTAAGCCATGCCTGAGGCATGACCTAGCAGGTGCCTGTCAGTTTTACACTGACCGGCAATAATACGATTCGCATAGTGAAGTCAAATAGTGGGACTAAAAATAAAGTTATCAAAAAGTTTAATAAAGTTAATAATAAATTAAATTCCCAAATAAATAAACATGGAAAAACCCACTTTTTCACTTTTATATAATACTTTACACATTTGGTATCGCCGCGTCTGTAACCACCCCACCAAGAAAGTTATTGTTATTTAAACCGCACGGTGAACGCCGTAAAAAAAGAAAAAAACAATGCCAGAATTGCTGTTTTCTGTTCATCCTGCCTTCAAAAAAATGTGATAAAAAGTGATCAAAAAGTTGCATGTACTCCAAAATGGTACCAATAAAAACTAGAAGTCGTCCTGCAAAAAACAAGCCCTCATACGGCTGCATTGACGTAAAAATAAAACTCTTATGGCTCTAAAAGCATGGCGACACAAAAACAAATAATTTCGAAAAAAAAGTGTTTTCACTGTGTAAAAGTAGTAAAACATACAAAATCGATATAAATTTGGTATCGTCACAATCTTAACCCCTTCCCTCTTTAGCCACTTTTGACCTTCCTGACAGAGCCTCATTTATCAAATATGACATGTTTCACTTTATGTCGTAATAACTTCGGAATCCAAGCGATTCTGAGATTTTCTCGTGACACATTGGACTTTATGTTACTGGCAAAATTTGCTCGATTGATTCAGTATTTCAATGTGAAAAACACCAAAATGTAGCGAAAAATTGCAAAAATTAGCATTTTTCTAAATTTAAATGTATTTGCTTGTAAGACAGGCAGGTATACCACACAAAATAGTCGCTAATTAACATTTCCCATATGTCTACTTTAGATTGACATTGTTTTTTGAACATCCTTTTATTTTTCTATGACGTTACAAGGCTTAGAACTTTAGCAGCAATTTCTCACATCACATTTTCAAGAGCTAGTTCAGTTGTGAAGTGGCTTTTAGGGCCTTATATATTAGAAACCTCCAAAAAAAAGTCACCCCATTTTAGAAACTTCACCCCTCAAAGTATTCAAAACAGCATTTAGAAAGTTTCTTAACCCTTTTGACATTTCACAGGAATTAAAACAAAGTAGAGGTGAAATTTACAAATTAAATTTTTTGTTGCAGAAATTCATTTTTAACCCTTTTTTTTTTTTTTGTAACCCAAAGTTTTACCAGAGAAACGCAACTCCAGTTTCTGCAGTTTTAGGAAATATCCCACATGTGGCGCTAGTGTGCTAATGGACTGAAGCACAGGCCCCAGAAGCAAAGGAACACCTAGAGGATTTTGGGCCTCCTTTTTATTAGAATATATTTTAGGCACCATGTCGGGTTTGAAGGGCTCTTGCGGTGCCAAAACAGTGGAAATCCCCCAAAAGTGACCCCATTTGGGAAACGACACACTTTTAAGGAATTTATCTAGGGGTATAGTGAGCATTTTGACCCTACAGGTTTATTGCAGAAATTATTGGAAGTAGGCCGTGAAAATGGAAATCTACATTCTTTCAAAGAAAATGTAGGTTTAGCTAATTTTTTCTCATTTCCACAAGGACTAAAGGAGAAAAAGCACTGAAAAATCTGTAAAGCAATTTCTCCCGAGTAAAACAGTACCCCACATGTGGTAATAAACGGCTGTTTGTACACACGGCAGGGCTTAGGAGGGAAAGAGCACCATTTGGCTTTTGGAGCTCAAATTTAGCAGGAATGGTTTGTGGAGGCCATATCACATTTGCAGAGCCCCTGAGGGGACAAAACAATGAAACCGCCCAAAAAGTGACTCCACTTAGGAAACTACACCCCTTGAGGAATTAATCTAGGGGTGTAGTGAGCATTTTGACCCCACAGCTGTTACATTTTTATGCCAATAAGACGTAGCTTTAGCCCAAAATTTTTCATTTTCTCAAAAAAATAAAGCAGAAAAAGAACCCCAACATTTGTTAAGCAATTTCTCCCGAGTATGGCAATACCCCATATGTGGTTATAAACTCATTTTTGGGCACACGGCAGGGCTCAGGAGGGAAGGAGTGCCATTTGGCTATCGGAGTACAGATTTTGCTGGATTGGTTCTGGTCGCTATGTAGCATTTGCAAAACCCCTCTGGGACCAAAACAGTGGAAGCCCCCCAAAAGTGACCCCCATTTTGGAAGCTACACCCATCCACCTAGGGATGTAGTGAGCATGTTAACCCCGCAGGTGTTTTGCATAAATTAGTGTGCATTCGATGTTGCAGAGTTAAAATGGGATTTTTCAATAGATATGCCAATATGTAGTGCCCAGCCTGTGCTACCATAACAAGACAGCTCTCTTATGCTGTGTTTCCCGGTTTTAGAATCGCCCTACATGGGGCCCTAATCTTTTGTCTGGACATTCGACAGGGCTCAGGAAATGCGAAATTGAGGCCTAATTTGGCGATTTACGCTGCAATTGTGAACCAATTCTGAGGCTCAGATGGCTCTGGATCTACCCCCCCAGAAGTGACCCCATTTTGGAAACTACACCCCTCAAGGCATTTATTAAGGGGTGTAGTGGGCATTTTCACCCCACAGGTCTTTTCCATAAAAAAAATGCGCTGCGTTTGGTGCAAAGTAAAAATTACATTTTTTTCCCCCAGAATTGCCAATTCAGTGGCAAGTATGTCGTGCCCAACCATATATGTGGAAGTAAACTGCTGTTTGGGCACACTGTAGGGCTCAGATTGGTGGGAGCGCAATTTGGCTTTTGAAGCGTAGATTTTGCTTGGTAGTAGTTTTGTTTGAGTATTATTGGTGTTTCCGTTTACAATGTGGGGGCATATGTAAGCTAGGCATAGTACATAAGGGGCATAGTCAGGCGGTATAATAATGGGGTAAACATTAAGATAATCCATAGATGTGTATTACGCTGTGAAGCGATCATTTCTGCACAGGCCGGTGTCGCACTGATAAACGGTGTCTTTACTTATCCCTGTTTTGGTCCACACTCCGCACCTTTTGCAGTTTGGGGAATTTTGCTAGGAAGTGTTATCCTGGTAGAATATGGGCTCCCTTGCTTCTAGCAGATATGTTTGCCCCCCCCCCCCCTTCCTGGTTCCCTAATTTTAGGGCCCAGATAAATCGCATCTTGAAACAGAGTAAATGTTCCCCTCTGATCTGCACAACTGCGTGTATTTTATTTCCTGGCTTTTTGGAGCCTTAACTAATTTTATTTTTTCATAGACTTAGTGGTATGAGGGCTGTTTTTGTTTTTTTTGCGGGTTGAGCTGTAGTTATTTGGTACCATTTTGGGGTACATGCGACTTTTTGATCGCTTTTTATCCTATTTTTTGAGAGGCAAGGTGACCAAAAAACAGCAATTCTGGCATAATTTTTTTAGGGATTTTTTTATACAGCGTTCACCATGCATTATGAATTACATGTTAACTTTATTCTGGGGGTAAGTCCGATTCCGACGATACCTAATTTATAGCACTTTTTTATGTTTTGCAACGTTTTGCACAATAAAATTGCTTTTGTAAAAATTTATTTTTTCTGTCGCCAAGTTGTGAGAACCATAACTTTTTAATTTTTTCGTTGTCTGAGCTGTATGAGGGCTTGTTTTCTGCGAGACGAGCTATAGTTTTTATATGTACCATTTTTGGAATACGTGCGACTTTTTTTGATTACTTTTTATTTCAATATTTGTAGGGCAAAGTAACCAAAAAACAAACTCTGGTATAGTTTTTTTACTGTTTTTTTTGTTTGGTTTTTTTTCACGCTATTCACCGCATGCATTAAATAATATAATATTTTTATACCTCAGGTCGTTACGGTCACGGCAATACCAAATACTTATGGTTTATTATTTTTTCAATAGTGATGCACTTGATAAGGGAACAGGGCGATTGTGTTTTATTTTGTTACTTGAAACTTTTATTATGTTTTCAAACGTATTTTTGTCTTTTTTTTTTACACTTTTTTTTGACACTTTTTCAAGTCCCACTAGGGGACTTGAAGGTCCAACTGTCAGATTTATTTTTTTTCTAATATATTGCGCTACCTACGTAGTGCAATGTATTAGATCTGTCCGTTATTTACGGACAGCAAGCCGATTAGGCTTCGCCTCCCTGCGGGGCCTAATCGGCTTCCATAATGGCAGAGCAGGCGGCCATTGTATTTCCAGTTGCCAGTCCTGATTGCCTGTCAGGGCTGGCGATCTGCTAGCAACCGCTAAGATGCAGTGATCGCATCCGATCGCTGCATCTGATGGGTTAATGGCAGGGTTCGGAGCTAGCTCCGTTTCCTGCCCTTACATGTGGATGTCAGCTGTAACATACAGCTGACTTCCACCGCTGATGATGCCGGATCATGTCTTGAGCCGGCGCCATATTGCCGGTGGCTACGCAAGCCGTTCAGGCTCCGCCGCAGGGCGGGGACTGGAAGTTTTCCATGCTAGGCACACCGTGAGGCCAGCATTAGGCCTCCAGTTGCCATTGCAGCCACCGACACCCCGGCGATTTCATTGCTGGTGTGTCGAGGAGCTGCAAACACCTTAAATGTAGCCATCGCATTTGACGGCTGCATTTAAGGGGTTAATGGCGGGGATCGAAGCTAACTTCGGTTCCCGCTGTTACAGCAGGATGTCAGCTATCCGATACAGCTGACATCCGGGGATGATGGTACCGGTGCCATGCATTTGTCGTAAGTATACAACATTTTGCGGGAAGCACTGGTTTTCCATGTTGTAAACTTACGACAAATGTTGGAAAGGGGTTAATGACCCACTGAATAAAGTTATGTTATTTATACCACACGGTAAACGGCGTAAATCTAAGATGCAAAAAAGAGTGTCGAAATTAGGTTTTTTTCTCCATTAACCCCCAAAAAAATTAAGAAAACAAAATCAATAAATTATATTTACCCCAAAACGGTGCTATTAAAAAAATACAGCTTGTCCCGCAAAAAACAAGACCTTAAATAGCTATGTAGATGCTAAAGTAAAATAGTTATAGCTCTTGGAATGCGACAATGGAAAAACGCTATAAATAGCTTTGTGATTGAGGCTTAAAATAGGCTGGTCATTAAGGGGTTAAGGGCACAGTAATGTTTTTAGTTTTTTTTTCATCACTGCATTCATAACTTTCAAATTTTTCTGTCGACGTAGCCGTATAAGGGCTTGTTTTTCATGGGACGAGTTGTATTTTTAAATGGCACTACTTTGAGAGATGCATATAATCTATTGAAAAACGTCAGAGCTTTAAATGTACAGCACATAGCGCCGAGTGGACAAAGCACGGGCTCGGTCCTGCTCAGAATTGCGATATTTAAAATTGTCCGGCTCTGTTCACATCAAACGGTTAACCAGATCGGCGTATGCGCTGGGAAAGTTCTATGCGCATAAGCCAATCTTGACCATAACCCCCAATTGTAGCACCGATAGGCAAATGAGGCCTTTGACTGACAAGTGGGCGGTTAACACCGCTCACTTGCCAAGAGCGAGTGAACCTTGCCGCTCTGAAACGGTCCAGTCAGAGTGGACAGTGTCAGAGTGACACAGTGAGTAGTTGAGCCGCTCGAACACTGTCCGCTCTTATTGGATGGGGTCAAGTGGCAAGGCTCACTCGCCCTTGGCAAGTGAGCAGCCTTTACCACCCACTTGATGGCTAAAGCGATGTTTTTTTATTACTTGTACTTTTTCATGAAAAGTCATCTTAGGCCCCATGCACATGACTGTAGATTTCGTCTGTAATTAAGGGTGTTGACTTAAAGGGAATCTGTCATGTTGAACATGCTGTGCAATCTGATGCTATTATGTTATAGCGAAGGAGGAGCTGAGCAAATTGATATATGGTTTAATATAACCTTTTATTTATTTAAATCCCTGCCTAAATGTGGGCGGAGTCCAGCGGACATTCTCAAACATACATTGACCACCTTCTCTGTATAAGGCCTTATTCACACGAACGTGTTATACGTCTGTACTACGGGCGTGATCTTCACGCCCGTCGCACGGACCTTCGTATGTGTGCTGCGTAAAACTCACTAAATGTCCTATATTTGGCCGTTTTTCGCGCAGTACGCACCCACTGAAGTCAATGGGTGCGTGCAAATCGCGCACGGCACACGGAAGCACTTCCGGGTGATGCGCGCTACAGTAGTAAAAGAAATGAATGAAAACAGGAAAGCACCACGTGCTTTTCTGTTTGTAAACATAAAACCAGAGTGTCCTAATGATGCCGGCTGCGCTAAAATCACGCAGCCGCGCACCATATGCTGATGCCACACGGACCTTTTGCGCACGCAAAACGGACATGTCCGTGTGAATAAGGCCTAAGTGTGAATGCAAAAATGGCTACCAATCAATGAGTGAAATAGGAATTTGAAGAGGATCTGTCACCAGCTTATAACTTCCATATCTCCTACCTAATCTAATAGGCTCTTTGATGTAGCTAACTACTGTTTTGTGTTTTTTTTAAAAAACGTTTATTATTCACCAAGTCATAAACCTTTTCGGATATATGCAATTTTTTTTCTAAATGCCGAACTGGGCGTTTTGTTTTTTTCTATTCACCAAGTGGGTGTTGAATAGAAAAGTGTATGACGCTGACCAATCTGCGTCATACACTTCTCTTCATTCCTGCCCAGCTTGATTCACAGCACAGCGTGATCTCGACATGAATGGTACTGGACTAGGGTACCAGGCACAGCTGGCAGTAATAGCCATTGTTGTAGTTTAGTTTGATCACATGAAAAACTCGTCAAGATGTAGTATGTACGTGCATTTATGCTTCAGCAACAGTGTGGCTAACCGACTTCTGGCTTTTTTTCTTTAATCATTTTTTTTTTTTTTTGGTCTGTATATGATTTCCGTTAGTGTACAGTAACTCGCCCTTATCTTTTTCTTATTCGAAATTTTTTTGCACTGCACACATAAACATTTTGAAGGTTTGCTGATGGCGAGCAAAGGCAACTTTCCATATCAATATTCCACATAATCAAATGCACACGTAAGCCCAAATGGGAAAACGTAACACACAAAAACAGGAGTAGAAAATGCGAGGCAGCAACCCATATTATACAAATCACAGACCATAAATATATGTTAAATATGTCCACAAATAGTGATTTCTAAAAATTAATTATCCTTACCAGCCAAACTTAATAAAATAAACTGTACCACGCTCACTCACTGTCCTTTTGATCACATTTAACCACCAGTTTTATCACAATAGAATCGCCTACATTGTAAATCCCTAGTTCTTATACCTCAGTATTGTACATGAATTTAGGCAGATCTGTTAATCGGTGATTCTGGTGTTTGCAAATACACTTAGGGATAGATTAATATACAGAGTATTTGCTGCTTATGCGAGAGCTTTAACCCCTTCCCGCTCAATCGTGTACAGTTGCGTCGTGGACGTCGGTGTCCCAGCGCCTTCCCACATGACTGTGCGTGAGGGCAATGGAGTGGGCTCAGAAGCTGAGCCCGTTCCATCACCAGCAGATGTCCGCTATATGTTACAGCTGACATCATGTTGTAACGGCGGGGACCAGAGCTAGCTTTGATCCCTGCCATTAATCCATTAAATGCCACGGTGGTGCCAACGGTTGCTTTGGCAACCAAAGGCCTAACACTGTTCTCCTAGTCTGGCAAGTATGGAAGCCTGTTCGTTCCGACCGGAGACTTGCTGTCCGTGTTGGACTGACAGTTCTAATGCATTTCATTATGTAGGTAGTGCAATGTATTTGAATAGAGATCAGGGGTGGAGACCTTCAAGTCCCCTAGTGGGACAAAAAAAAAAGTTAATAAAAATGTTGTACGAATGTGTAAAAGTTTAAAGTTAATAAAACACCTTTTTTCCATGTAAGTATTTTATTCTAGGAGAAAAACAGAAAAACATAAAAAAAAAAGTATAGCAAAAAAGAAAAAAATTTGTCCGCTCACCACATATGAAGATCCAGATACCACGTGTGTTTGATCGGTGCATCAGACATAAATCCTATGTAGCAGCATTTATGAGGTTAAACGGCTGCGATCTAAGTAAACTTTGATCGCTACCGTTGGAGCAGGAGCCCGGCTGTCATTAGACAGCCGGGCACCCGCTCCAGCCTGCACGGGAAAACCGTGCAGGACTTGGACTCGGCCACCGTAAAAAGGCGGCGGCTGCCTAGCCTAAGGCACCTTAGTGACAGCCGTGAAAAGGCGAATTAGTGGTCACTAAGGGGTTAAAGGGAATATGTCCTGTATTTAATTATATTTTTTATTAAGTATGTAGAATTTTTTTTTTTATATGTTGTAGCTCTTCCCAATACCCCTTGTGGCGATGGGTACCAGGGTAATGTGAGGTTACTTCTAGCCTTTTTACTTGCTAACATTAAGCCCCGTCTTAGTGATGGACGTTGTCAAACAGACGACTGCTATTACTAAAGCGCTAATAAAGTATTAAAAAACAGACATGGGGCGTGGCCTGGTAATGTCGCCGAGCGGACGTGCAGACTGAGAGCTCCGCTACTAACCACTCCAGCACGCTCATTAGCACGATTTCTCAGCTGAAAACGGCACCCTAATGGTCAGGAGAGCACCCAGACTTCCAGGAACACCTTCCAGATCGCGACAGGACATACTTACCGGCGGTATTCTCAGGTACTTCAGTGACAGTGAGGGGAGATAAATCCAAAATGGCGCCGCCGGGTCCTGAACGCCGGACCAGGGGAAATGGCTGTGCAGTGCAGGATACTTCTTGTGCAGCTCCCCCTACGCCTGCCCGAGCTCCCTCTGCCAGCTCTTCCTCACCCCAGAAGAATACAACATCTTCATGCCTGCCTGTGCCTACGACTGATGTGATCTCAGTCTCAGGGAACATTCTTTTGTGGCTAAAGCAACAACTTGCTGCTGTTCCTACTAAAGGGACATGGAAGCTTATGTATACAGATTGGAGACCACATACAAATCTGAGATACAGACACTGACATGCAACCTTTCTCAGCTTACAGACCAGGTACAAAGAATGGATGGAGATATTACTGCTGCATCACAAGTACAAGCCTCTCAACAGTCGACACTAGAGCAACATACTTAACAAATCTATATGCAACCGCCGCAATAACTTGCGCATACGAGGTCTTTCTGAGACTTACAATACTGCAGTTATAGACCCTACGCTTAAGGGCTTATTCACCTCTCTTCTGGGCCGTGAAACTGATTCTGCACTGGAAATTGATAGAGCACACCGCACTCTGGGTCCTAGAAACGCTGATCCTGACAAGCCGAGAGACATTTTGTGTCGCATCCATTATTTCCCGCTCAAGGAAGAAATACTACATCAAGCCAGAGACAAAGGCGATATCATATGGGAGGGGAACAAACGTCAGCTTTTATCTGACCTTTCCAAAATGACTTTGGATAAACAACGGAAATTGTGCCCCTTATTGGATATTCTTCGGGAGCACGGGATTCCCTATTCATGGGGATATACTTTCCAACTTCAAGTACGGAAAGATGGCGTTCTCTTCTTCGTCCGGGACCTTGATGACGTCCCAGAGTTCTGTGAGGCCCTGGACATCCCTAGAGTCTCCATATTGGACTGGCCCTCAATTCCATTACTTAAAGATTGCGTCAAGGACGTCGCAGTAGATCTCCGGCCATTAGTGGACGTCGTCAGGAACGACAACATATGGACCCAGTTCCAGAAGCTTGAGGGTTTTTTGTGAGTGTATATATAATCATTAGAAATTGGTATACCTTCAAGCCTCTTTGATTTTGGTGCAGAATTTTCATACCTGTATGTATATGTTTTTACATATTTTGTTCATGATGCAGGGTTACCAGCTGTGGTTACATGTTTACTTATGCGCTTTTGCGCCATGCTTTAGATATGACTGATTATCGTTGTGGGACATGCCTCTACATGTCTGTGCTTGAAATGGAGGCGGTTTTGGTTCACTTGCACCGTCCAAAAGCACCTTTCTTTAAAGGTTTAATGTTCTGATGTATGTACCTGAAAGTATATGCTATTTTTCCTGAATGTATTTTTATGATGTCCTATTGTAATAGATACTAAAGTATTATGGGTGTTGTCTACAGCTCTTTTTGTCCTGTGCTGTTCTCTAATCAATTATTTCTATTTTCTTTCTTTCTCATTATTTTTCTTTTCTCCTTAGTTGTGCTAGATTGATAGTCTATCGTTAGCTGGGTTTCTGACTAGTCACTCTTCCGAATAGGGACTCGCTGGTTCACCAGTGTAACTTTGTCTGAGATTATCTCTCTGATTTAGTCATCAGAGAGTGGGTATTTACCCCTTTTCTTTTGTTTCTTCATAATTTATTTTTTCCCCTTTTGTTTTGTTTCTACCCATCTTTTCCCGTCTTTTCTGTGTGGAGGGATGGCCTCGCTGAAGATGTGTACCCTGAATGTTAGGGGATTCAATACACCAGAAAAACGCACGCAGATCTTATATGATAGGAAAGGGTTCAACTCTTGTTTTTACAAGAGACCCATTTTAAAACTGCTCATATTCCTCGTCTTAATACTCTACTCTAAGTGGTATCATAGCACGATTATGGAGTCCAAAAGTAAAGGTGTCAGCATTGCCATTCATAAATCTCTATTGCATGAGGTATTGGGGACGGCGTCCGATACGGAGGGACGCTATCTTTTTGTCAAAATTTCTTTGCATGGCAAGGTGATTACATTGGCAAACTTTTACTTACCCGATCAGGCTCGGGTTTGCAGGTCGTTGTTGCGGAGGTTGGAGGACTTTACAGAGGGTCTTTTGGTAATCGGAGGTGATTTTAATCTTGTTTTTGATAAACATCTTGAATCCTCGTCAGGTAAAAGTTCAGTGCCTAGGTCCCATATGTCTGCTTTATCCTCCACACTGCATTCAATGCAGTTGGTTGACGTTTGGCGCATGCTTCATCTACAAGTTAAGGATTATACCTATTTACCTATTCACCTATGACCGCACCCCTGGAGAGACGTCCCATCCGCTGGACAGGAAACCTGAGGATATAAAATGGACACACCTCTCCACACACCCAGTCAGGTTTCCTGTCCTCCGGATGGAAGATTCTCCTGAGGAAAAGACACTTCTCCCGGGATTGCAGACCCCCTAGCAAGGCTTACCTTATTCCACTAGGGGTGCTCTGGAAAGGTATTAGTCTCCCTCTTGGGAGCAACCTTAGCCTGGGATAGGTACTCCCTCCTCTCCCGGTCCATCGTCCCCCTCCTGCTGCAAAGCAGGATGGTGGTTTAAGGTCCACAGGGCGGGCCTTCCTCTGGCGGGGAGTGGACCCCGGGGCTCGTTCGGCTTGGAAGGGGGCCGGACCAGACCCAGCGTTGGCGGCTTTCCGGCGCTCTCACTGGCATGTCCGGTTGCCGCGACGCGTCACTTCCGGGTGCGTCCAACACTCCAGGGGGCGGTGTTCCGGTGGCCCACAAGGGGAGGAGGTGCACCAGCGTCCGGAGTGAGGGCCTCCCAGCCAATCCTTGGCCTATTTTAGGCCAGAAACAACAGGAGCTCGTTCTCCAGTCTTCTGCCATGGAGTCGCCAGGAGAAGCACCAGGACGCACTGAACGCTCGGATGCCAAGTCCTCCAGTCCGGTACTTGAGGACGCCAGGAGTGGGGTAAGAGAAAAACCTCTCCCTTACCTAATACTATTCCCCTTTCTCTTGTGCATATGTTTAGGCCAGGGATTGTCCTAGGAAAAAGCAGGATAAGGCCCATAACAAGGAATGTGCGATATGTAAAAAGAAACTCGCATCTTCCTATAACAAAAGACTCTGTCAGAAATGTCTAGATAATATTATATCAGAAGAGTCCACAAATTTAGCCACAAGCATTAAGGATATTGTAAGGGCTGAAGTGAGGAGCTCACTAAGGTCCCTTAGAAAGAGAAGAGATCCTCCGGCCGCCTCTTCTAGCAGGATGGATTCCGATTCCTCAGCCGAAGGGGACCCCCAGCTAGGCGAAGAAGGGGAGTACAGCTCCTACGACGACTCTCAGGTGAGGAGGAGAGAGAGAGAAATCTGTTCCCAACGGAGGACGTTGACCTACTCCTAAAAACAGTAGGGACCAACACTGACGCCAAGGGGGCAGTGGGGGGGGGGGGGTCGTCTTTCCCTGTTTCTCAAAGATTGGCGGAAGATTTCAGCAAATCCTTGGATTCTTGGAATCATAAAAACAGGGTACATACTAGAGTTCACAACCCTCCCCCCAGACAGATTCCTTCCCACGAGGGACCTAAGGAACCCAGTCCAACAAAAGATCCTAGAAATAGAAGTTCTGTCACTTATTAAAAAAAAAAAAGAGGTCCTAATCCAGGTTCCAGACACAGAGATAGGTCGGGGCTTTTATTCCTAGTGAACAAAACAGGAGGAAAACACAGGGTCATTATAAACCTAAAAAAACTGAACTGCTATCTGACCTACAAAAAATTCTGCATGGAGAGTATCACGTCAACTATAAACCTCCTCTCCGGAGACTGCGTGATGGCCTCAATAGACCTAGAGGATGCCTATTATCACGTACCCATATGTCATCGTCATCAAAAGTATCTAAGGGTAGCAGTAACACTCAACGGGTCCGTATGCCACCTACAATACAGAGCCCTCCCCTTCGGCATCTCTCAAGCCCCAAGGGTATTTTCCAAGCTGATAGCGGAAATGACCTCCTACATCAGGATGAACGACATTCTCCTGATTCCATATCTAGACGACTTCCTGGTGGTAGCAGAAATAGTGCCAACTCTGACCCTACACATACAGATAGTCCGGGACATACTGACAAAATTAGGATGGAACATAAATTTAAAAAAATCGAATCTAAACCCATCAAAAAGATGTATATTCTTAGGAACCCTGCTGGATTCCTCCAAACAGATGACCTTCCTCCCAGAAGAAAAAATTAGGCCCCTGATGGACAGGATATCCTAGATCTACCTGAGCCATACGACATCTTTCAGGGAAGCTATGTCAGTCTTAGGACTCATGACATCATGCATCCCAGCCGTACTATGGGTTCACTTCAAGTCCAGACCACTGCAGTGGGACATCCTAGACCAATGGGACAGGAGCAGTTTCTCCTTGGACCAACCCTTTCACATCTCTTCCACAGCAAGACTGTCCCTCAGATGGTGGCTAAGCAGGGAAAATCTCACAAGGGGTATTCCATGGAGGTTAACCCCTACTCTCAATCTGACCACTGATGCGAGTCCCTGGGGGTGGGGAGCCCATTACGACTCATCTTTTCTTCAGGGTCAGTGGGACCAGCAGACAGCTCTCAGATCCTCCAACTTCAGGGAACTAGCAGCAGTTCTTCAGGCCCTGAGGGGTTCCATACAGGCAATTTCAGGTCAGCATCTAAAGATCTATTCGGACAACACAGCTACAGTATCCTATATAAACCGGCAAGGGGGTACGAGATCGGCCTCGCTGATGGGCCTAGCCACACAGATATTTTCTCTGGCAGAACACCACCTGCTGACTATATCAGCCGTTCATCTCAGAGGGAAGGACAACCTGGTGGCAGATTTCCTAAGCCGGGAAAGGCTTCACCAATCGGAATGGTAGACAACCTAGAAGCGAACCATAAAGGGACATAGCCCTTAAAGAAATAGTATACTAAATGATATACAAAAGTACAAAAAATCTTTATTAAATATAATCACCAATAACATATAATGGAATAAAAGATGGGATACATCATACACGGAGATATATATAGCAGGGTCAGATGGAATAGACCATAGACAAACCGAGTCAACCATCCAAGGATGACCAATCGGAATGGTGCCTGAACACAACAGTATTTCAGGAGATCATCCTCATCAATAGATCTGTTCGCATCCAAAAGAAACAGAAAAACCCAGAGGTTCTTCTCCCTAAACCCCTCAGACCACCCAACCCAACAGCAATAGACGCACTCTCCCAGTGCTGGAGTCTAGAGAGAGGCTACGCCTCCCCCCCCCCCCCCCTGAACCTCCTCCCAAGAGTTTTAAAAAAGGTCAGAGAAGACAGGGCCAGCGTGATACTGATAGCCCCCTTCTGGCCAAAAAGACCATGGTTCACGTGGCTAAGAAAAATGTCACACAACCATGGGTTCTTCCAAACAGGCCGGATCTTCTATATCAGGGCCCAGTATTGCACCCCGACATTCAGAAGCTCCACTTGACAGCATGGAAACTGAAAGGATAATCCTTAGGCAGAGAGGATTTTCATAATCGGTCATCTCCACCCTACTAGCCAGTAGGAAACCGATTACCTCAAAAATATGTCTGAGGTCATGGAACGCATTCTTAAACTTCGCAGGCAGGGATATTAATCCTTTAACCAAACCAGATATTCCCCTAATATTGGATTTTTTCCAGGCGGGACTAAATAAAAACCTTAGGCCTACTATATTAAAGGTTCAGATTTCTGCTTTAAGTTCCTTTTTCAATTTTAAATTAGCAGAACACCCCTGGATCAAAAGATTTCTAGCGGCCGCCTGCAGACTTAAACCACAGATAAGGTCCCCAGTTCCTCCCTGGGACTTAAACCTCGTTCTCCAGCCTTTGATAAAATTACCCTTTTGAACCCATAGACCCTATTTCCTTGAAGATCATAACACTCAAAATGACCTTTTTATTACCCATTACATCAGCCCGTAGAGTGAGCGAGATCCAGGCCCTCTCTGCCTTTCCTCCACATACCCTACTGCTAGATGATAGTCATCTTAAAAACCCTACCAGAATTCCTTCCTAAAGTGATTTCACCATTTCAACTAAACCAAGACATTGTCCTTCCCTCCTTTTGTGACTCCCCAAAGAATCAGAGGGAACAACAGTTTAACTGCCTAGATGTAAGAAGATGTCTAGTCCAGTACCTAAAAGGTTACCCAAGATCTGAGATCATCACAAAACTTGTTTATCCAGTTTCAGGGTCACAACAAGGGTTCAGCAGCCAGCAAAGCTACCATAGCAAGGTGGATCAAGCAGGTCATACGGCTAGCCTACATAAATCAAAAACTCAAACCCCCAGAATTCTTCGGGGCACACTCCTCTAGGGCCGTATCCACTTCATGGGCAGAAAGAGCAGATGCATCCCTAGACCAAATATGTAAGGCTGTCACATGGAGTTCTCCTCACACCTTCTTTAAACACTACAAATTACAACTGCATACAGCCTCTGACTTGGCCTTCGGTAGGAAGGTACTACAAGCTGTGGTCCCACCCTAAAAATATTGACTTCTATTTTACATCTCCAGGGGTGCTGTCATAGGTGAATAGGTAAAAGATTGATTACTTACCGGTAATCTGTTTTTCAAGAACCTATTACAGCACCCCGCTGTTACCCTCCCATGTCTGTAGTAGATGACCCTCATAATCTGGATCGCTACCTTTAATTTGAGCATCCCTGTAAATATTGTACATATTAAGGTGTGAGGGATTTTCACAAAAAAAAAAAGCGCACATCTAAACTAAACTACTACTCATCCTGAGTTCTTCCTAAAGACTGGGTGTGTGGAGAGGTGTGTCCATTTTATATCCTCAGGTTTCCTGTCCAGCGGATGGGACGTCTCTCCAGGGGTGCTGTCATAGGTTCTTGAAAAACAGATTACCGGTAAGTAATCGATCTTTTCTCTGCACTGCATAATTCTTACAGTAGAATTGACATGTTCCTTCTCAGTCACCATCTTCTCACGTGGAGACCCACATCATTGATATGGAATGTACTCTTGTCAGACCATGCTCTAGTGTATCTGATTTTAGACATTTCGGATAGGCCGACTCATTTTAGGAACTGGAAACTGAATGACAACCTCCTGAATGACACTGTCTGTATGACCGCAATGAAAGACTCCATCCAGTCCTTCATTCTTCATCATATAGCTGATACAACAGCCTTACCAGTACAATGGGAGGCTTTGTAGTGTGTGTTGAGGAGTTCTCATTCAACATGGGTCCCGCTTGAAGAGGGAGACAGGTGCTCAGATGACGAAATTGTTGGATAAGATTTGCGTTCTTGAAACTCCGCATAAACTTACACAACTCTCCTCTACACTCTCAGAGCTAAACCTCGCGAGGAATCAACTCAGGGCCCTTCTTGACCAATCTTACACTAGGTATAGATACAGGAATCGGAAGTTCTTTTATGAATTTGCTGACAAGCGTGTACGACCTCTTGCAAGGGCGCTGCATCCCAGATCGCAGGCTGCTTATATCCCTAAATTACATACGGCTTCGGGCAAGTGGTCTCTGATCCGAAGGACATTACCACATGCTTATAACAATACTATTCCTCTTTGTACAATATTAAAGGCAGTTTACATGATATACCGGTCGAAACTTTGCAGTCCAAAACGTGTCGTTTTGACGTGTATTTAAATGAGACCCCGCTCCCTACTCTCTCTTATTTGGAATCTGGTACCTTGGAAACTGACTTCACAGAGGATGAAGTGCTGCAAGCTCTGAAAGATTTTCTGTTGGGATAGAATCCTGGGCCTGATGGCTTTAATAATTTTACAAAACATTTCAAGACCTTCTAATTCCTTTATTAACGCGGGTCTTCAATTCCATCACTTCAGCGTGTGGTTTTGCACATATCACATTGTTACCAAAGCCTGGGAAAGACACTAACTTGCCCTAACTTCCGCCCGATCTCGATGATCAACGTGGATGTCAAGCTATTTGCGAAGACCGTTGCATCACGCATCTCCCCTATATTGCCCTCTCTCATTCATGATGATCCGGTGGGATTCGTTAAGGGGCGAGAGGCAAGGGATAATACGAATAAAACCATACTTCTCATGTCCCATGCACAAAGACAGCATATTCCAGCATGCCTGCTCTCCGTAGATGCTGAGAAGGCTTTCGACAGGGTAAGTTGGCTATTCCTTCAGAAGACCTTGTCACAAATTGGTTTAGGTCAAAATATGCTTGGTAAAATCATGTCCCTGTACACAAGGCCTACAGCTCGGGTCCGTGTGAACGGTTTGCTGTCGGATCCACTACATATTTCGAAAGGTACTAGACAGGGATGCCCGTTATCCCCAATTCTATATGTCATTACTATGGAACACCTGGCTGGTGCCCTGCAAAATAACCCATCAATAAAAGGAATAACTGTGAGATCGCTTCATACTAAACTTGCTTTATATGCTGATGACATCCTGTTATATGTAACAGAACCTATTGTGACTTTACCATCCATACTTAAGGAATTTGAACGTTTCAGTGAGCTCAGTAATTTTAAAGTTAACTACTCCAAAACTGAAGTATTAATCGTGTCCCTCAGTCTTGATTCGGTCGAACACTTAAAACAAAATTTCCCATTTAAATGGCAACAGGCATCCTTAAAGTATTTGGGGATCCACATTCCACAGGATTTGACGGCGTTGTTCGTCTAAACTACATCTCTTTATTGCATCGTGCTTTGAGAGATATAGAGCAGTATTCCTCGGTTCGCCTTTCATGGTTTGGCCGGATCAATGCTGTGAAAATGGACATCTTACCTTTGATTTCTACATATATTCCAAACTGTACCGATTCTGGCCACTCAATCCTATTTCCGTCCATTACATAGAGCCATAAATAAATTTATTTGGGGCTCTAGGAAACCTTGGACAAGCATGATAGTGCTCTGCAGGCCTAAATCGGAAGGAGGGGCGGGGTTACCGGATTTTAAAAAAAAATCATTCTGCAGCTCTTCTAATGAGAATTGCTGATTGGTTTAGATCAGTTACTCACAAACAATGGGTTAGACTGGAATTTGAAATCTCACCTTTGCGCCTAACATCTCTTCCGTGGATTGCCAAGCAGCACAGAAATACACTCATGCTACCATTGTTAACTCAAGAATTTCTGGTGGCCTGGGATAGGGATGCAGTGCCTTCCAAATCAACACATTGTCCTGGACCTTTCACTCCTTTATTTGAAAACCCTGACTTCACACCGGCTATGAGAGTGGAGGAATTTCTTTCCTGGAGTAGACCGTACAATGTTAGACTCTCTTCCACACTTGCCGACACACACGAGCTTCCCACTCTCTCGTCTCTGTGTGTATCTTGTCCTCACAAAAGATTATCTTGGATGGAATATCTACAGCGTGGAGCATACATTTCCTCTTTCTCAGATTGCGAGGCTCTTACCTTAGACAAAACTGCGTTGGAAACATTTCTTTTTTTCTTTTTTCAACATTGAATTTTTATTAATGTTTTCAGATAATGCAAAAGTAATAAATAAGGCAGTATATCTCCAATCAGGCCAACAGTGCCGAAGTGAATACATAACATACATGCTAAAGCATAATAGGCAATTCGTGTCACGTTATATACATTGAGATATAAAGCCAAGGCAATTGCAGTACATATCGGTGAATTAAACCAAGAGAAAATAAAAAAAACTAAGAACAACAAACATCATCCATCCAGAACTAAGCATATGCTAAAGTTGTTGCACACCTGTGGAGGAGGTAAAGAGGCATGATCCCAGCAAGTGTAACTCATGACCAGGTATCATAGTGTCCAAACGTGCTCAGTCACACTACTGCAGCACGGCCTTCATGCCTCCGGGAGAAATCCCAAGTGGCTACTTTTAACGGGATAAACTCCTGAGTCTCTCTCCTCACATATAGAGAAGTCTGAACGTATTAATGTGAGCTACTATCAGACTATGGGACAAATGGAAGTTCCCGAGTTAGAACCCGGGGTTGAAGAAGCCAGATTCGTTGGAAACATTTCTATTGCTACCCTCTATGCCTTCTAAACTTTTATCAACACTACATGCATTCATTCCTTCGTGCTCCCCCTGAGCTTTCGCTGCTTAGATACGTACAGGCGTGGGATCGTGAATTAGTGTTTCATATACAGGATGAGGATTGGTATAAAAATTTTTTGCTTACACACAAACTGCCCTCAGCTTGCTATGCTCAGAAAAATAATTTTAAGATTCTTACCCGATGGTACCGTTACCCGGTCTTGCTACGCAGAGCCTTTCTCTCCGTGTCTGATCAATGTTGGCGATGCCTTTCTGCTTTGGGAACCATGCTACACATATGGTGGGAATGTCCCATTTTATCTCCATTTTGGACTAACCTATTCAAACTATATAATGTACTGTTTGACTCTCATGCCTATTGAACCTGCTATTGGACTATTGTCCCTTTTGCCAGGTAATGTCACAGCTCTGAAAAAAGGTATCTTCAGACATTTTCTTACTGCAGCCAGGTGTGTGATTCCTAGACACTGGAAATCTACGGGATGCCCTTCTCTTCGTGACTGGGTAACCGAGTTGAATCATATCATGAAAATGGAGAGTCTCATGACAAAGGACAATGGAAAACATGACCGATTCCCAACTACCTGGAAGAGCTGGATTCTGTTTACAGAGAGTGATGCTCTCTCCCGTTGACTGGAAGATCACACTTGAATCTCTTTGGCCAGTAATGCATCTTGGGTCTCTGCCATCCCTCTTCACCTTTCACTTTTCACCTTTCTCGCTTACCTTCCTTCTCCGCTCCCCCTTTATATTTGCATTTCCATTTTATGATTCATATGCTAATCTAAACGTTTTGTTTCTTACATTATATATACTCTATTTGTATTGCATTTGTATTGTATTTGTTGTGGTTCAGTTTAACTGCCACTTGTTTTATGTGCAATTACATTGCTATTGTATATTTGTACTGAAAATCGAATAAACTTTGATAAAGAAAAAAAAAGACATAAGAAAATAATTTTTTATTGAAATAAAAACTCCCCCACACAACCCTCTTTGACCACTTTATGTCAAATAATAAAAGGAAACCTGAAAACCTAGGTCATCGAAGTAGTCCAACTAATCTACGACTTAGTCCAAACGGTCCAGCAGAACCTGCAAAACAAAAAATTAAGTTTAGTAATATGAAAAATAATATATACTCCCCTACAGCAGTCTTCTGTCTCCTCTCCTGTGCCACAGTAGAAACTAGAAGTCAGTGAGCTCTATTTTCTGTTGAGGCGCACGGGACCTAGAGATGTGTCAGAAATATCAATCGTTATTAATAATTCTGGCGCATCATGGAGGTCCCATGTGCCAGAAACAAAACAAATGCAGGAACTCCTAAAGTGACTGTCCTCACGTTAGCTATGTGACCAGGGTTATTAGCAGTCACGTTGAAAGCAAGTCAGTGACCTACTTTTAATGTGACTGCTGGTAACCCGAACATTGAACTCTTCACAAGAAATTGATGTGATTTATTTTTTTTTTCTACCTGCAACATACTCTGTGAGAGCAGGGCCTAAGGATGAATTCACACAGCGTGGTTTTGATGCATTTTTCCCACGCGGCCAAAAACCGCATTAAAAAACTACAAGAGAATATTTTTTTTATTGAAATAAGATCTCCCCCACACAACCCTCGTTAACCACTTAAAAATAAAAATAACCTAGATTGACTTAGTCTAACGAGTCTACGATGTAGTCCAAACGGTCCAGCTGCACCTGTAAAACCCCCAAAAAAATTGTATTATGAAAAATAAACTACAGCAGTCTTCTTGTAAAGCCGTTTTTAAAATACACGTGTGTTTGACACGCATTGTGCTTGCTTTTTGCACGTGTTTTGGCGCATAATTAGTACTGCAAGTAGAAAATATACAAGAGAAATTGGTCCGATCACCACTCATTTGAAGTAAGGACGCCACGTTCCATGATTGAACGGCGTACGGGCAAGAGCTACGTAGAAATCCAAGGAACAAAGTTAGAGGTCCAGCACGCGATATGATGTGAAAAAATACAAAACTGTTTAATTCAAGTAAAAAATAAAACCAGAAATTAATAATCCTGGGGAGAGTGCCTACGCGTAGCCATAGCTGATTAAGAACTGAAAAGTTTGAAACGCGTAGGCGTTCTTTCCACGGGATTTTTAATTTCTTGTTTTTATTTTTTACTTGAATAATTTTTTCATTCATCACTTGCTGGACATCTAACATTGTTCCACATAATTAGGACTCCCATTGACAATTGGAACATTTAGCGCATTTTACACGCCAAAGAATAGACCAGAAGCATGCTCGTTTTTTTAAAACCGCTTGCGTAAAACAGCGCATTGTATGTAATAACGGCTCGCTTTCCCATTGTTGTAAATGGGAAGCTTAAGTGTTTTGATGCGTTTTTCGGCGCTTAAAATGCTCCAAAAAGATGCATCAAATACACGCTGTGTGAACCTGTCAACTGAAAAGTCATTCACTGCAGGGTCTTTCCTCTTAACTTTCATTATCCTTAGCCTTTTGGTGTGTCCTATAGCTGCCGTGATCAGCACGTCCTACCATGATCAGCACGTCCTACCATTGTACAATCACTCTCAAAATGGAGCTGGGCAATGCTTAACAATTTGAGGACTCCTCTTCCTGGCTTGTAGTGAAAAATAGGGAGGGGGGGTGAGTCTCCCTCCCACATTTACAGCAGCTGTTAGTCAGGTTGCTTTGCCTGATTCACCTTCCTGTAAGTCTGGTGGCCAAAATAGGAAAACATGTCAAATTATTGTTTCATTTTTAATACTTCCCACTTTGTGGAAGAAAAAAAATAAATACCCACAAAAAAAGAAAAAATATAATAAAAAGTGACTTACTAAAAAAAAAGAAAAAAAGTTTCATTTGCGACACCTTTCCTTCTAACAGTTTACATTGATGTGCATTCTTTTTTTTCATTTTGCAGCATGTCGACCCTTCATGAAAGTTTACCAGGCAATGCAACCTGTTTATACATCAGGAATATAGTAAGTAATTTCTTTATTGATTAGCCCAGGATATCAAGGGTACTGTACTCGTAAGGCTTCGTTCACATCTGCGTTGGGGTCCCGTTCTGACGTTCCTTCGGATGTTTCAGTCCGAACAGGACCCTGAGCAGACACAAACTGACACCGGTGGAAGCCAGAGGTTTCCGTTTCCATCACCATTGATTTCAATGGTGACGGATCCGGTGCCCATGGTTTCCGCTTGTGTCTTTTGTGCATGGGACCCGTCGTTTTGCCGGAAGCAATAGCGTAGTCGACAAAGCTATAGCTTCCGGCAAAACGATTGGTCCGGTGCAAAACAGACACATACGGGAACCATGGGCACCGGATCCGTCACCATTGAAATCAATGGTGATGGAAAAGGAAACCTCTGGTTTCCATTGGTGTCAGTTTGTGTCTGCTCAGGGTCCCGTTCTGACTGAAACATCCGACGCAACGTCAGAGTGGGACCCCAACGCAGATGTGAACGAAGCCTTATTTGCGGTCTGTGTGAATTTTGTTTGTATTGTTTGTGTCTTCAATTATCATTCAGAAATGAATTAAACATGATTATTGTAATGCCCGTTCGGTTTTAGAAAATAATTTCAACCCATGCAATTGCTTACTCATATTGCTATAACAGACTCTTCTTTGTGTACAGAATCCAAGTGTAAATTTATTTTTCGCTTTGACTCTGCATTTTTATACACATTTTTTAAATTTTACATTTACATTATAAAAATCTTAAGCTTTATATATGATCTGCAGATTTCCACCAGTAAACCTCTTTCATACCTCCCATTAGTATGGAGGCAGCATTCAAGTCTTGATCCTGTCTTGATCATTGTTTGTGATTTCATAGTCTGTGAAATGGTAAAAGCATCGTATTAGTACACCAATAGCTGTAATTATTTTAACAGTAATAACAATTTAACTAGAAGTGGTGTTATAACCAGGACCGTATTAAAGGATGGCCAGAAAAGGTGTATGTGCCCAGGGTCCTCTACCACCTTGAGGGCCTCCACGAGCCATGCAACCTGCCCAGGCCGGTCCCATCAATTTTCTAGTTACGCCCCTGGAAGTTACTGTTTAATAGAATTGTGTATGCTGTAAAAGGGGTCCACTAGCTGGTGTCGCCCACTATTACTACCTCCTTTTATTAGGGTCACTAGGGTTATACCTAGCTCCCCTAGCTTTTTCCCTGTTTAACGCTTTTCTATTTACCTTGGTAACTAAATGTATGTGCGGGTTGATTCACGACACAATTGCATAGTAAATAAAGGTACGAACACAAAATCACATTAGCTATAAAACACAATATACCCAAAATTATATACAATCACGGTATAGTATCTGTATACCTCAATACACATAATAACTATTAATATGTATTAAGTATACCAACGCTACACATGGCACAGTATTACAACTAGATATTAGAACATATCCGAATACCACACCACACCACACTACACTTCAGTGTCCCAACCCCACCTGGCTCTAACTGTCCGTGTTACTAAGGGGTAACTTTCAACGGTTGTAAGGTTGGGTCGGCGCTGTGATATGATGTCCGTGGCCGACTCCTGAGCACGCAGAGGGAGTAATGCAATTAGTGGGAACGTCCTGCGACGCAGGAATGCATTATAGGTCGTGTCCCTAATTATGGCTCCAGACCCCCTGGGATGTATGGATGGAGCGCGCGCGCGCGCGGGGTAGTGATGGATGGATGGATGGAGCGGGGGAGGGAGGGATGGATGGAGCGGGAGAGATATTAGATATATATCGGCTGTCATTTACTTCAGTAGGGATGCCCATGCACGTTTATCTCTCCTATATGTGGCGATTTTATGGGGTCAGATTGTTGGCGCTAGGGATGTCATGATACCAGAATTGGACTACGATACCGATACTTTGTTTCGTATTGCGATTTCGATACTTTGCCAACAGTAATAAAAAGTTCTTGCGTTTTCTGATGTGAGGTGCGTGGTGTGATGATGAATTTAACCTCCACGTGCCTCACATTAATAGTAATTAAACCCATCATGTTTCTCAGTCATAATGGGTTAATATGTAAGGTACATGATGAGGTTAATTACTATCAATGTGAGGCACATGGAGGTTAAATTCATCACACCTTGTGCCCCACAATAAGTGATAGAAAGCAGTTTTTATTTTATTTTTTTACAGCGTACACATCATAAATAATGAAAAAAAAATTGTTGTGCAGGTTATTACGGCCGCGCCATTACTGACTGTGAATATTTTATGTATTGAGACTTTAATGTTTATTGTAAAAAAGGTGTATGTGTATTTTTTTTAATTTAACATTATTTTTGTTTTTACTTTATTTTTAAACTTTAATGTACAGGCATATATCTATATTACAGTACATTAGCCTGTGCACTGATTGTACACAGGCAGTTTATTAGGACATACCTAAGTATGTGTAGGACAGCCCTGGGGTCCTTCAATGGACCCTGGGATGTCTGCCCATATATGGTATGTCCCTCAATCGCGTCACAGGAATTTCCTGTGACGCGATCCAAGGGGCATCCCCCCTTCTCATTTTCCCCTGAATGCTGCAGTCCGCTGTGATCGCAGCATTTACGGGAATAACGGCGGAGATGAGAGGTTTCTCTGACCTCCGCCGTTATAGAGTTGGGCTCCGGCTGTGTAACAGTCATTGCCCTGCTCCTGACAGGAAGTGCGCGCGCGGTCAGCATGAGGAGATGCGGCCGGCGCTGCACTAATCACCGGCGACGCGATGTTCTGTCTTTAGTGCCGCCGCTCATTAGTGCAGCGCTGGCTGCATCACATCATCCTGACGGCGTGCACTTGTCAGTACTCAGGAGCGGAGCAATGGCTGTATCTCATACATTCATGTGTTACAATACTGAGCTGTGCGGCCACACAGCAAGTTTCGAAATACATGAAATAACAGTATCGAACCGTTTGGGGATACAGAGTATCGAAACATTATCGAAGTTTCGATGCATCGTGCATCACTAGTTGGCGCCCGACAATTTTTTGCCCTGGGTCAAATAACCAACCATAAAGAGGATCTGTCACTAGTTTATTCACCCCTGAAGGACACAACCTGTTTTCGCCTAATGGACCAGGCCATTTTTTTTTTTTTTAAATCTGACGTCTTTTTATGTGATAATAACTTTGGAATGTTTTTTTTTTCTTTTTCTTCAAGCGATTGAGATATTTTCTCGTGACACATTGTACTTTAAGTTAGTGGTAAAATTTGGTCGATACATTCGGTGTTTGTTTGCGAAAAATACCAAAATTTAGAGGATTTGCAAAAATTTGCATTTTTCTACATTTTAAATGTATCTACTTGTAAAACAGATCGTAATACCACACAAAGCAGTTTCTAGTTAACATTTCCCATATATCTACTTTTATGTTGGCATAGTTTTATGAACATTCATTTATTTTTCCAGGACGTTACAAGGCTTAGAACCTGATCAGCAATTTCTCACATTTTCAAGAAAATTTCAAAAGGTTATTTTTTCAGGGACCAGTTCAGTTCTGCAGTGGTTTGAGTGCCTTATATATTAGAAACCCCCTATAAATCATCCATTTTAAAAACTACACCCTCAAAGTATTCAAAACAACATGTCGAAAGTTTCTTAACCCTTTTGGTGTTTCACAGGAATTAAAGCAAAGTGGAGGTGAAGTTTACAAATGTTTTTTGCAGAAAATCTGTTTTGATTTTTTTTCTGTAACACAGAAGGTTTTACCAGAGAAACACAACTCAATATTTATTGCCCAGATCCTTCAGTTCTTATAAATATCCCACATGTGGCCCTAGTGTGCTAATGGACTGAAGCACAGGCCTCAGGAGCAAAGGAGCACCTAGTGGATTTTGGGGCCTCCATTTTATTCGAATATATTTTAGGCACCATGTCAGTTTTGTGGGGCCAAAACAGTGGAAATCCACCCCCCCCCAAAAAAAAATTCACCATTTGGCAAACTACACCCCTCAAGGAATTTATCAAGGGGTATAGTGAGCATTTTAACCCCACAGGTATTTTGCTGTATTTATTGGTATTAGAATGTAAAAATGAAAAACTATTTTTTTTTTCTAATAAAATGTAGACCTGTTCAATATTTGCAAGGCATAAAGGAGAAAAAGCACCCTAACATTTGAAAAGCAGTTTCTCCCAATTAAAATGATTAGTTTTGGCTATCTGCTTTACTAAAGTAAGATCTAACAGATATATTAAGAAGCGCACACCTCCTAATAAAACTGTCGCATCTGCCCGTGTGGCGCAACGACCACTACTCTGCACATCCATCCACTGTTTAATCTACCTCGCGCTTTCTAATCGAGGTGTTGCCTTTGCTTGTAATCCTGCCCCATCCCCTGGTTCCTATCTGTTATGATTCCTGGGAAATATTTCAATGTGCTTACTATGTACTATTCATTTTTTTTATATATTTTTTTTTCAATATTTATATTGTTTCAATTGATTTGTAACAATCCTTATGTAAATTAGTTGTGTAGAAGATATGACCATATTTATAATAATCGTTTTGTTTTTTTCCCTTTTTGTTTAGCAATGTTGGACCTGAAAACCAAAACCGATTAAGCATTGCTGTTGAACCAGCCCAGCTCATCAAGGGTGACATTATGGTGAGTGTCTGAAGCAAGTACCAATTTGTTGTACTGGTTTAAATTAAAGGCTTAATTTCACGCTTTAATTTCATCTTCATCAAATTGTGGTCTGTTAGTCTTCATACATAGTCACTATTTTACCTCCAATCTGCTCTAAAATTGCTAATTATTCAGTCAAATCAAAAAAGTATTTAACCCCTTAACGACATCCAACGTGCTAGTACGTCGTTGTCGTTAAAGGGAATGTGTCGCAAATTAAACCTTTTTTTTTTTTAAGTGTCGTTACTTATTTCTATTATATTTTTTACGTTTTTTGCTGTATTTTTTTTTTTCTTCCGTATGGTGGAAAATATTACAAATTAAATAATAATTTGACATGTTTTCCAATGTTGGCCACCAGGGGGAGCACTTCCCAGAATTACAGCAAGGTGAATAAGGCAAAGCAACCTGACTCACAGCTGCTGTAAATGTGGGAGGGAACCTCACCCCCCCCTCTCACAAGCCAGGTAAAGGTGTCTTCAAATTGCTAAGCAGTGTCTGGCAGCCATATTGGGTGTGATTCTGCAGCTGGAAGAAGTTCTACGACACACCAAAAGGCTAAGTGTATGTTCACACTCTTACTAAACAAAGGGAAAACCGATCCTGATTTTCAGCCATTTTTTAATCAAACTCGCGTTTTTTAACGGCCGTTTTTGGAGCTGTTTTTCTATAAAGTCAATGAAAAACGGCTCCAAAAACGTCCCAAGAAGTGATGTGCACTTCATTTTGGTCGGGCGTCTTTTTACGTGCCGTTTTTTGAAAACTACCACGTAAAAAACGCCCTGTCGGAACAGAACGCCGTATTTCCCATTGAAACCAATGGGCAGATGCTTGTAGGCGTTCTGCTTCCGATTTTTCAGCTGAAAACATTGTGTGTGAACATACCCCTAGGGTATGTGCACACGCTAACTGCATTTACGTCTGAAATGACGGAGCTGTTTTCAGGAGAAAACAGCTCCGTCATTTCAGACGTAATTGCTCGTACTCGCTTTTTGCGAGGCGTCAATTACGGCCATAATTTGGAGCTGTTCTTCATTGAATTCAATGAAAAACGGCTCAAATTACGTCCCAAGAAGTGTCCTGTATATAAGTGTCCTGCACTTCTTTGCCGAGGCTGTTATTTTACGTGCCGTCTTTTGACAGCGACGCGTAAAATTACAGGTCGTCGGCAAACACATTCAAATGAATTAGCAGATGTTTGCCGACGTATTGGAGCCGTCTTTTCAGGCGTAAATCGAGGCGTAAAACACCTCGTTTACGCCTGAAAATAGGTCGTGTGAACCCAGCCTTAGAATGATGAAAGTGAAGTGAATGACTTTTCAGTTGACCGGTTCACACGCCGTGTATTTGACATGTTTTTTTTTTTTTTTTGCACATTTTACGTGCAAAAAAAACACATAAAAAACGCTTGATTACACTTGATTTTGTGTGTGTGTGTGTGTTCTCGCCGCTGATTCTTCAAAACGGCTGATAAGCGGCTATGAAGTATCAGCGGTGCCTGTGCACACTCCGCTCTGCCACACACACACACACACACGGCAAAAGTCTTAAAGGGGTCGTCCAGGAAAACATGGCTCCGCACCTGTCCTCAGGTCGTGTGTGGTATTACAGCTCTGTCCTATTCACTTCAATGGAGGTGAACTGCAATACCAGACAAAACCTGAGGACAGGTGCGGCGCTGTGTCTCCAATCTGGACACCCCTTTTGTCCTGAGATGATCCGACGGGGGAGGCGGGTGTCAGAGCCACCCACCGCCATCACCGCAGACAGAACCACACAACTATGGCATGAGGGCAGGGCTTGTCCTGAGTGCACTGTCTCTTGTTATGGACAGAGTTATAGTCACATGAACCCCGTCTGATGAACTGGTAACCTAGGTCTGATCACATGACAGAGGGGGTCACCAAAAACCCTGTGCACCCTCAGCCCGTCCATCCAGCCCTTTCCTGGTTATATCTGCGTCTGGGAAAGCTGGGCGACCACCATTACCCCTCATACTGGAGTGTTTAGGGATGTGACTAATGAACCTCTTCACACTCCAGTAGGAGGGGTAATGGGGGTCACCCAGCTTTCCCAGACCCCTGAACGGTAAATTTCTCTAGTTGTCCTGAGACTGTTTGGGGATGTGACTAATGAACCTCTCAGTCTCAGCACAACTAGAGAGATTTATCGTTCAGGGGTCTGGGAAAGCTGGGTGACCACCATTACCCCTCCTACTGGAGTGTGTTTGGGGATGTGACTAATGAACCTCTCACACTCCAGTAGG
Source organism: Rhinoderma darwinii (assembly GCF_050947455.1). NCBI lineage: Eukaryota > Metazoa > Chordata > Amphibia > Anura > Rhinodermatidae > Rhinoderma > Rhinoderma darwinii. Next base: position 238,061,130 of record NC_134691.1, read on the forward strand.
AGGGGTAATGGTGGTCACCCAGCTTTCCCAGACCCCTGAACGATAAATCTCTCTAATTGTGCTGAGACTGAGAGGTTCATTAGTCACATCCCCAAACAGTCTCAGCACAACTAGAGAGATTTACCGTTCAGGGCTTTCCCAGTACAGTTTCATCGTGTGTCCTTCACACAAGGGGGTGGGGGGGGCGGGCCGTTTCGGGGGGGGGGGGGCGCGTCGTGGGGGGGGGGTCGGGTGGGGGGGCCCGTCGGGGGTCACGAGAGCGGGGGTCTGTGAGGTAGAGAGTGGGACATGCAGAGACACACATCTTACCTGCAGTGCAGCTGGTCTTCAAGATGGCGCCTGCTCTCTCCCTGCAAACAGCTGCTCTGCTCTGTGTGACTCTGACCTGCGTCTGCGCAGGACAGAGCCATAGTGCAAAGTCAATGGGACGGCTCCCGTTCATTGACTCCTATTCACTGTAGCTGCCGTATTCCATCTCTGTATGTGTCGTTAATCGACACATACAGAGATGAAAAACAAAATGGCAGCCCCCATAGTGAAGTAAAAGAAAGAAAAAAGTAAAAAACAAACACACAAATAAATAAAAGATTTTATAATAAAACACTAAATGCAAATTGATATCAAATTTTTTTTTTTCGTGACACCTTTCCTTTAAGTACTTAATGCAACACAATGTATAGGTACGTTGTGTTGGTAGTGTGGGATCAGATGCTGAGGCCGCACCATCGCCAGCGGGTGTCAGCTGTATATTACTGCTGTCGTCCTGCTGCATGGCCAGGACCGGAGCTAGCCTCCGAACCGGCTGATTAACCCCTTAGATGCAACGCTTTGGTGTTTACCAGCAGATCGGAACCCCACAATGCAATCGCGGAGTTCCGATGGCAACTCCGGCAGAATGGAGGCCTAACAATGGCCTCCTTTCTGCCAAGTACAAAAGTCTGTTAGGTCCCGTCCGGAGGCGGGGCCTTAAGACTTCTGGCTGCAAAAAGAAGATAGCGCATGCTCAATAACTGAGCCTGCGACATCAGCCGAGGGTTTCATCTGTATGTTACAGCTGACACCCTGCTGCAGCGTCAAGTAACGTAGCTAGCTCCGACCCTGCCTTTAACCTCTTAGATGCTGCGATCAAAAGCGATCTCGGCATCTTAGTGGTTTGTAGCGATCGGCATCGACATGTGATCGTAGGGATGCTATGGTACCTGGAGGCCTAACAATGGTCTCCTGGTCTGCCACGTACGGAAGCCTATTAGACCCTGCCCAGAGGCGGGACCTAATAGGCTTGCTGTTCGTGAATAACTGACCGCTCTAATACATTGCACTACGTGGTTAGTGCAATTTATTATAGCAAAGATAAGAGGTGAAGGCAGTCAAGTCCCCTAGTGGGACAAAAAAAAAGTTAAAAAAAGGCTGAATACAAGTTCAAAAATAAAAGTTTCAAGTTAATAAATGCAAAAACAGCTTTTTTTCCTATAATAAGTCTTCTATTAAAGGAAAAAAATTCGAACTTTAAAAAAAGTACACATATTTGGTATTGCCGCGTCCGTAATGACCCAAACTATAAAACTGTTTTTTTCCCGCCCGGTGAACACTGCAAAAAGAAATATATAAATTTATCACTACCCCTCCCAAAACATGGAATAAAAAGTTATCAAAAAGCCGCATGTACCTCAAAACAGTACCAATAAAAACTACGCAATAAGCAAGCACTTGCACAGTTTTTTTGACTGAAAAATAAAAAAGTTATGGCTCTCAGAATATGGTGACACAAAAAAATTAATAATAATTTTAAAAAAAGTGTGATTTTATTGTGCAATTGCTGCAAAACATAAAATAATTATATACATTTGGTATCGTCGCAATAGTATCGACCCGCAGAATAAAGTAAAATTGTCCTTTTATAGCCCAAGGTGAACAGTTTTGTTTTTTTTTTTGTTCTTTTTTTTTTCTCTTTTTACATTGTCAGAATTTATGATTTTTGGTCACCTTGCTTGCCTAAAAAGTGATAAAAAAATAAAAGTACCCCATGTGTACCCCAAAATTGTACCAATAAAAACTACAGATTGTCCCGCAACAAATAAGCCCTCACACCGCTCCAGTGGAGAAAAAATAAAGAAGTTATGGCTCTCGGAATATGACAAAACAAAATGTGCAGATCGTTCCAAAAGCGGATAAGATTGGGCACCATTTATCAGTGCATATTAACAAAAAAGGGACCCTGATAGTTGGCGGGAATTGGACCATTATATATATACAAAATTGCCACCGGCAAAAAAAACCTATTTCCCAACTGTCCTTATTTATAAAATAACTTTTATTATGCTATTTCAGCAAACTGACGAACCACATTTATGTTAAAAATGCCAACAGGCCCTCTGCTGGAAGTATGTTTATGGACAGTGCCTGTTGGGCAAAAAATACAAAGTGTCAAAATGGCCGGCGACTGTAGTTAACCTGGCCCTATTAGCGATGTATTTAGAAGGATCAGCAGAGAAGCATGTTATTTATAAAAGTTAGATTCAAAGCCCCCCCGACATGACTCGCTGTACGAGGCAGCGTCCTCAGGGGTATTGGGGCTAATGACAGCGCGCCGCAGATTTTCAAACTGAATAAGGTGGCCGGAAGAATACGACAGACATTGAATCATCCAATCAGATCCAAGCAAACAGGACGAGCCTCCTGCTTGTCTAACAGGCATCTGACTGGACCTATTAGGATGTTGTATACGTAGCCAGTCACATCCACTAGATATAGGCCAATCCCGTCCAAGCAAAGAGGTCAAGCCTCTCTCTCTAGACCAGGGGTCTCAAACTCAGCCGGGTAAGTGGGCCGCATATAGAAAAAATGGGAAGTTGACGGGCCGCATTACTTTCAAATTTGATAAAATACAAAATGATTGTTAATCAATTAGTTATTTGAACTACTATAACACTATATTACTATAATAATAATACTACATTACTATAATAATACCACTAGGTTTAAAATTTTAGATATTTCTCCACGTGCTTATTTCAACAATCCAGCTTTCCAGTTTGTGTCGCTGAATGCAGTCCGGAGGCTCAGTTAGCACACATGTCAAGATTGGGCAGCCCCTTTTTAGATAGTGCCGCAGTGCCCTCGGTGGATGCTGCCGCTTCTAGCACTCTGCCTGGGATTCCAGCTCTGCTCCTGACATCACCGTCCATATATGGACAGAGATGTCAGGGGCAACCCCAGAGCTGGAGTCCCGGGCAGAGCGCTAGTAGGCTCTTCCTGGGACTCAAGCTGTGCCCTTGACATCACTGGGACTCCTGCTCTGGGGACGCCCCTGACATCATTGTCGATGTATGGACAGCGATGTCAGAGGCTTCCCCAGAGTCCCAGAGCAGAGCCTATACTAGCGCTCTGCACGGGACTCCGGCTCTGGGGAAGCCCCAGGCATCGCTGTTCATATGTGGACAGCGATGTCAGGGAATTCCAGGGTCTCGGAGCAGAGTCGATAAAAGCGGCTCTGTGTCCCGCGGACCGCAGATGACATCCCCAGGGGCCGCATGCGACCTGCGTGCTTGAGACCCCTGCTCTAGACGGACATAGCTATTAGCCAATCGGAGAGTGTTTCGATTGGCCTATTAGGTTCAGCCCACGGTGCTGTGCATAGCAGTTACGTGTCTGAAACTGAATGCTTGAGGATTTAAAGACATGGCATTTTTTCTGCACTTGCGCAGAGATCGTGGTTATGTGAATGCAGTTTTCAACAGGAGCCTTTTAAAATTTGCTTTTGACCTAGTGTCCAATGGGACTTGTATATCCGTAAAAAACTAGACAATTTGTTATTAGACTGAAATTCACCAATATATAGAATTGCACCGTATCCATTAGTCCTATACAAAAGTACAAATGTTTATCAGACATTTTGTCAGAAATAGAATAAGACGGCAAAGCTGTCGGAATATTAAGTCAAATAAAGTGGTTCGGATGGTAAGGGTAGCTGTTCAGTGGAAATGTTAAAAAGTATCAATCAAGAAAAGATCCCCCATTAGCTGTAATTACAACCGAATGGAGAATAGATATAATTAAATTGTAAACCCAAATAGATAGGTTTTAGATAATGTATAGTTATTGGTCATCAAAGAAAAGCAGCAAACGTAAAGCCTTCATTCAATCCTATTGGGCTAAGGGTGCCCAACCGGTAGAGCCACCTTGCTTCCTCTTGTAGGAGTTTGCAATAAAAATTCCCAGCTCGTGGGCCCATTTTAATTTGGGAAACACCCCAAAATTTCAATAATCGAATGTCGCCATCATGAAAAGATCTAATGTGTCTTGATAAAGGTGTATCCTCTTTATTATTAATGGCACTGAAATGTCGAGAGATCCTTCTAAGTTCCTGTATGGTTTTCCCTACATACAATTTTGGACAGGGGAATTTAGCCACATAGACCACTCCACTACTTTTGCAGTTTATGAATGGTTTGATCTGATATGTTTTGTTGTCTGAAGGGTTGCAAAAAGGTCTTTGTGGTGGGCATATACGAATTGAAAGAACATCTGCCACAGGGATGAGTGCCTGTGGCATTACCACCGAAGAGGATTCTACAAAAATACTGGCCTATTCTGCGAGCAGACTCTGATCTACGTGATCAAATTTCCATTACTCCCAGTATTCCTTATAGAAGAGGGAAGAACTTACGATATTATCTCGTACACAGTCATTACTCTAATTCTGCATTACCCTCTACTTGTTGGCTTAAATCGCCAATTACAGGCACTCATCCCTGTGGCAGATGTTCTTTCTGTCCGTATATGCCCACCACAAAGACCTTTTTGCAACCCTTCAGACAACAAAATATATCAGATCAAACCATTCATAAACTGCAAGAGTAGTGGAGTGGTCTATGTGGCTAAATGCCCCTGTCCGAAATTGTATGTGGGGAAAACCATACAGGAACTTAGAAGGATCTCTCGACATTTCAGTGCCATTAATAATAAAGAGGATACACCTTTATCAAGACACATTAGATCTTTTCATGATGGCGACATTCGATTATTGAAATTTTGGGGTGTTTCCCAAATTAAAATGGGCCCACGAGCTGGGAATTTTTATTGCAAACTCCTACAAGAGGAAGCAAGGTGGCTCTACCGGTTGGGCACCCTTAGCCCAATAGGATTGAATGAAGGCTTTACGTTTGCTGCTTTTCTTTGATGACCAATAACTATACATTATCTAAAACCTATCTATTTGGGTTTACAATTTAATTATATCTATTCTCCATTCGGTTGTAATTACAGCTAATGGGGGATCTTTTTTTGATTGCTACTTTTTTACATTTCCACTGAATAGCTACCCTTACCATCCGAACCACTTTATTTGACTTAATATTCCGACAGCTTTGCCATCTTATTCTATTTCTGACAAAATGTCTGATAAACATTTGTACTTTTGTATAGGACTAATGGATACGGCGCAATTCTATATGTTGGTGAATTTTAGTCTAACAACAAATAGTCTCGTTTTTTGGGGATATAACAAGTCCCATTGGACACTAGGTCAAAAGCTAATTTTAAAAGGCTCCTGTTGATAACTGCATTCATATAACCACGATCTCTGCGCAAGTGCAGAAAAAATGCCATGTCATTGAATCCTCAAGCATTCAGTCTTGGACACATAACTGCTATGCACAGCACCGTGGGCTGAACCTAATAGGCCAATCGAAACACTCTCCGATTGGCTAATAGCTATGTCCGTCTAGAGTGAGAGAGGCTTGACCTCTTTGCTTGGACGGGATTGGCCTATATCTAGTGCATGTGACTGGCTACGTATACAACATCCTAATAGGTCGTCAGATGCCTGTTGGACAAGCAGGAGGCTCGTCCTGTCTGCTTGGATCTGATTGGATGATTCAATGTCTGTCGTATTCTTCCAGCCGCCTTATTAGTTTTGAAAAGCTGCGGCGCGCTGTCATTAGCCCCAGTACCCCTGAGGACGCTGCCTCGTACAGCGAGTCATGTCGGGGGGGCTTTGAATCTAACTTTTAGAAATCACATGTTTCTCTGCCGATCCTTCTAAATACATCGCTAATTGGGCCAGGCTAACTGCAGTCGCTGGCCATTTTGACACTTTGTATTTTTTACCAAACAGGCACTGTCCATATACATACTTCCAGTAGAGGGCCTGTTTGCATTTTGAACATAAATGTGGTTCGTCAGTTTGCTGAAATAGCATAATAAAGTTATTTATTTTATAAATAAGGATTGTTGGGAAATAGGTTTTTTTTTGCCGGTGACCATTTTGTATATCCATTTATCAGTGCGACACTGGCCACACATCTGTAGATTATTTATTTACCGCATTATTATACCAACTTATTATGCACTGATGTACTCCGCCCAACTTTTATATGCCCCCACGGTATAAACTCAGATGCCGGTTAAACCCCAAACAGAAAAACTACCAAGCTAAATCTGCGCTTCAAATGGTGCTCCCTCCCTTCTGAACCCTACAGTGTGCCTAAACAGCGGTTTACGTCCACATATATGGCATCGCCATACCCGGGAGAACCCGATTTTAACATTTTATGAGGTATTTGTCTTCAGTGGCACAACATATTGTGCACTAAAATGGTATATCAGTGGAAAATTGCAATTTTCACTTTGAACCTTCCGCTGCCCATTAATTCCTAATGAAAAAACACCTGTGTGGTCAAAATGATCACTACACCCCCTTAAAATGCCTTCAGGGGTGTGGTTTCTAAAATAGTTACTTTTGGGGTGTTTCCACTGTTTTAGTCCGTCTGGGGCTTTGCAAATGCGACATGGCACTTGAAAACCGTTCCAGCAAAATTTGAGCTCCAAAACCCAAATGGTGCTCCTTCATTTAAGCCCTGCAGTGGGTCCAAACAGCAGTTTATCACCACATATGGGGTATTGCCGTGCTCCGAAGAGTTCATGTTAAAAAAATGTTGGGGTACTTTTTTTCTCCTTTATTGTGAAAATGAAAAAAATCTGAGCTAAATCTACATTTTAATTAGAAAAAAAATTAGATTTTCATTTTCATGACCTAATTCAGCAAAATACCTGTGCGGTCAAAATGCTCACAATACCCCTCGATAAATTCCTTCAGGGGTGTAGTTTCCCAACTGGGGTCGCTTTTGGGGGGTTTCCACTGATTTGGTCCCGCAAGACCTCTTCAAACCTGACATGATGCCTAAAATATAGTCTAACAAAAAGGAGGCCCCAAAATCCACAAGGTGCTCCGTTGCTTCTGAGGCCTGCATTTCAGTCCATTAGGACACACTTGCCATATGAGGGATGTTTCTAAAGACTGCTGAATCTGGCAATAAATATGGTGTTGCATTTCTCTTGTAAAACCTTCTGTTTTACAGATTATTTTTTTTATCAAAACAGATTTTCCGCAAAAAAAATTATTTGTAAATTTCACCTCCACATTGCTTTAATTCCTGTTAAACACCAAAAGGGTTAAGACACTTTTTCTAAATGCCGTTTTGAATGCTTTTTAGGGGTTCAGTTTTTAAAATGGGGTGATTTATGGGGCTTTTCTAATATAGAAGGCCCTCAAAGCCACTTCAGAACTGAACTGGTCCCTGAAATAATAGCCTTTTGAAACATTCTTGAACGTGAGAAATTGCTGCTAAAGTTCTAAGCCTTGTAACGTCCTGGGAAAATAAAAGCATGTTCAATAAACGATGCAAACTTAAAGTAGACATATGGGATACGTGATCTAGTAACTATTTTGTGTGGTATTACTATCTGTTTTACAAGTAGATACATATAAATTTTGAAAAATTCAAATTTTTGCAAATTTTATCCAAATTTTGCTGTTTTTCACAAATCACTAAATGTATTGACCACATTTTGCCTCTAACTTAAAGTACAATATGTCACGAGAAAACCATCTCAGAATCGCTTGAAAAAATAAAAGCATTACAAAGTTATTACCACATAAAATGACACGTGTCAGATTTGAAGAACATGGCCTGGTCCATTAGGCGAAAATAGTCTGTGTCCTTAAAGGGAGTCTGTCCCTAGATGTCCGTATCCAACTAGCAACAGGGTATTATAGATTAGGCTAACCTGATTCTAATATGTATTACCTTTTTGTCAAGAGTAAAAATGTATAGACTCCCACAGCACCCAACTGGAGGCATAAAAATCCTCAGTTTCCAAACAGAGACACCCTCCTACCTCCACTACAGGTCAAGATGACCAGACAAAAGTTCCACAATAGACCCATGATGGATGACCGACATCTTCCTGGCCACAGCAAAAATCAAAATGGCTCCCACACTTCCTTAGCTCACATATTACAACCTAAAACCCCAGGAGCAGGAAAAATACACAACACAGCCAGCCTGCACATCCAGAAGCCCCAAAACCAAGTGGAGGTAAGTCCTTAAATTCTAGGGGGAAAGATCAGACATGTAGTAGGAACACAGTAAAAGGAGGCTCCCTATATCTCCCCAGGCGTCTTCCTCTAAAAAAAAAAAAAGCCAAACAAACGCAGCACAATAACTGCCACTAATATGAATGTCACTGAGGCACTTTCCTCCACAGACGGACACTTAGGTCTCATGCACACTGCCATGCCCGCTGTGATTGATGGGTACGGCCGGCTGCGGACAGCCGCCCACATTTTCGACATACAAAGTAAATAAACAGGAAGGTGTCTGTGAACAATAGAAGTGAATGCTTCGGTAATGACGGACCATAATTGCGGTTTGCAATTACGGATTAATTTTACGGTCATGTGAATGGGGCCTTACACTCTCTCAGCATCTGATAAACCTGTAACAGAAAAAAACATGAAAATCTGCTCTAATCTAAGTAACACAATATACCAATTACAATCTGAGGTAGATGAGCAGGGCACCCACACATCCCATCTAGAAAATAAAATGGGAATAGAATTTTCACTAGCCCATAATGAACCAGTAGACGCACACCGTTCAGAAGACCATGAAATGAAGTGGCTTCAAGAGCGAGACCGAGACAAGGGTGCATTTTTAAAACATTAAAGAATGCCTGTTACAAGAAGCTAGAAAGAAAGTCACTCCCAGATCCATATTATGCTATACAGCTGTATATTGACCGATCAGCTGCGACACTGCAAGAAAGGAGATCACTAATGCCTTTATCTAAAACTCTGCAAGGAAGGGAAACCAAATATTAAAAAGGCTTCCCCACAAAACTGCTCATTAATAGGAACGGCACCACCCACACTATCTAGTGTAGAAGAAGGAAAAAAAACTGCTATGCAAATGGGTCATCCAATCTTAACCAGAGAATCCTCTACCTCCCACCCCAATACCCAGCAAAGTGCAGGAGGATTGAAAATGAGTTGGGAAAATTGGAAATCGTTCATCACCTCATGGTCTGAAATTGTCAGTTCACCAGTTAATTAGCCTTCAACACAAGGGGCTATAGGCTAACGGCCTTACTAGACGCCCCTCCAAATACACATGTTTGCACTAGATGCACTTAAGGAATATCTTATACTATTCTTATCTATTTTATGCTTTGCACATGTTTAATTGTTTTTACTTTTTTAGATCCCCTTCCCCCACTACTGGACATTCTGACCTACTTAACCCCATTTGGTTCCCTGGTATTCACTCCGTGAGTAACTAACCTGGACTTCTATATTTAAACTCTAATATGACACCTACACATATCTGGAACGCCCTACCTGGTAAAGCATGACTATTACAATCTCATCACTTAACACTAAAGGGCCTACATAACCCATGTAAACACCAACAATTATTGAATTAAGCCCTAACATTAAAGTGTGATGTACTATTCACACAAGAGACCAATTTCCACAGAGGAAAAAAAACTCCCAGAAGCCTTCGTCATCATTTTCTGCACATAAATCTATCAATGCAAGGCGAGAGAAAGGGAAGTCTAAGTCGCCATAAAAGATACCGTGTACTTCAATCCTATACGCTCTATATTCGACAGAGGGTAGATATGTTATCCTCCTCCGTGAGTTGAACAATGTGAAATTTACATTAGTGAATGTTTATTCTTCGAACACCAAATAAAATGAATTCCTATATAAAATACTTTCTAAAATCAAGAAAATAGCAGAAGGAATAACCTATAATTGGAGGCAACTTAAATGAAAGTTTTTTTCCAAACCTGGACTCCACTTCCCTTTCTAGATGATCATCCATGATACATGGCCTTGCTGTTAAAAAGGGTCTCTTATTTATTATTATTTCAGTTACTTATATAGCGCCAACATATTACGCAGCGCTGTACAGACTCTTAGATGTGTGGAGGTGTCAACTTGAATCAGAGAAGGATTTCTCATTTTATTCACTACCACACAATACATATTCTAGGATAAACCTGTTTCTCACAAACGGACAAGACTTACTCAAAATAAATAGCACTAAAATTGATAACATGGTCAAAACAGGGTTCTTATCGAAACCATTTACCATAAGTAATGAAACTTGCCAGGAATGTCCCCTTTCCCCATCATATTTACCTTAATCCTGAAACCTCTAGCAGAATCTTATCCGTTCCAAATCTAATCTACAAAGGCTAAAAATGGGCAAAACTGAACATAAAATTGGAGTATACGCAGATGACATAATTCTTGTCTTCACAAACCCACAAAAGTACCTTACAGCTGTGCAAACAACACTCAATACATTTGGAAAATTATCTTCCTCTAAAGTGACAAAAAAATATCAAATACTCAACGTAGGAATACCTCTCAAAACTCAACAAAAAATATCCAATATATTCCCATATCAATGGAACTCGCGTTTATATAAAATACTTAGGAATCTCATTAACTTTCACTAGCTCAGCACTATATATAAAGAAATCTTTAGACCACTCCTATAAACCATTCCTCATGAATTGCAACGATAAACTAAACTCCCACTATCATGGACCGGAAGAATCACGCTCTTTAAAATGTCCATTCTTCCAATGCCCTAACATCTTCTTTGATCAACTTCAAAAATAAAGCTCTTCATTTTTCTGGACAGGTTCCCGCTCTAGAACCCAATTCCTGTTTATGACTTTAAAATGGGAGAGAGGAGGCATGGGACTCCAAGTCCTAAAACCATATAACCAGGCTACTTTATTAGATTAATCCAAATACTGGTGGCCAGACACAACCCGCAAACAATGGGCTCAAATAGAAGAACAAGTAACTGATTGGGGACTGTTCTCCTTGCTCAGCGTATCAAAACCACATAAAACACCGGCGTATTATAGACCCGCCCCCATGTTAGTCACTCATATGACCTGGAAAATATATAGACATTGCTCCAGATAACCATAAAATCTCTGTCATTACTACCAAAAACCTTCATATAATCGCTGGGCTGGACATCTGTCTCTCCAATTGGTTTAACAATGGACTAAAAACAATAGGAGACTTAATAGATAATAATCCCTTGCATTCTTTCTCACAATTGTACGTCAAATACCAACTACCTAAATCAGGCTTTTTTTTTTTTTTTTTTTTAAAAAGATCTACAAATCAGTCACTTTCTTACATCTCTATAGAGAATCCAGTTTTCCCTAGAACAGCCTTCCTTTTTTATTTTTTCCACTCGGAAACCACTTACGAAAGGAATATCAACCTTCTACAATGACGGTTGAACAGCCATAATGTCAACATCAAGTCTAAAGGCATACAACATTGGGAAACCGACTTAGGATGTTCATATAGCACGGAGAATTAGCAATCCACTCTTAAATGGCCCAAAAATGTCACCCATGTAGTACATCACTGGGAACTTTCAAGAAAGTTGATATTAAGATGGCACCTGACCCCAACAAAATAGCAAAAACAAACAACTCCTACTCTGATCTTTTTTTAAAAGAATGTGGCTTACAAGGAACCTACCTCCACGCATAGTGGACATGCCCCAAAATAAACTCCTCCTCGTCTTGCATTTTCAACACTCTAAATGGATTGCTGTCAACTAACATACCTCCCACACAGACTTGTCACTGTATTCTTCAAACCATTTTACTTCCTCCTCATGCAAGAACAGTGGCATCCCATATCATCTTAACAGCAAGAAGCTTAATTGCCAAATATTGGAAAAAAAACATCCTCCATCACTCTCAGAAGTCTGAACATCAGTCTCACATGCCCATACCAAGGAACTTAAATGTGCCGCACAATCCCTAAGCTTAGAAAGGATCTGAAACAATTTGGCTTCCTGCAAACCTGAGCTATTACCAAACTCATAGCCCACTTCCTTTTCTTCAAAAAACATAGTTTGAGCAACTCTGTTATAACAATACAGAACTGTCAATTACTTCTATAGGATTACCATACAGTGCATTTGATGTTTACGATATATTATATACAATGCCTTAAATACTTATTTCCTCCTGGGTTGCTGTGGTCTAGCTACCAAACTAGACTTGACAACATGTACTGTATAAATCTGAACTTAATCAATACTATACATTTATATCTTTTTAGGTATACCTTTTGGTCAGCATGTCCAACCCCCCCCCCCTCCTTCCCCACATCCCCGTTATTTATTATTCTTGTCTTTTCATTTTCTATTATGTGCTCAGTGGCCACATACACCTCTCACAACATCCTACATAAATATACCAGAACACTAATCCACTTAACCCCTTAAAGACCAGGCTTATTTCAGTTTTTTTCATTTTTGTTTTTTCCTCCACAGATTCCAAAAGCCATAACTTTTTTTTTATTTCTTTGACGACATAGCTATATGAGGGCTTGTTTTTTTGCGGGACAAGTTGTAGTTTGCCATGTCACCATTTTTTTTATTTTTTTTTGAGAGGTGAAATGGGCACAAAAAACACATTTACGCCTTTTTTTGGGGGGTTTTGTTTTTATGGCGTCCATCAGGCGGTAAAACCTACATATTCACCTTATTCTACAGGTTGATACAATTACGGCGATACCAAATGCATATGTTTTACCAAATTTAACAAAAATGAAAACAATTTGGTTAAAAAAAAAAAAAAGCTTTGTCGCCATATTCTGAGAGCCATAACGTATTCTTTTTATTTTTCCAACAATTTAACAGTGTGAGAGCCTATATTTTGCGGGGCGAGTTCTTGTTTTTACCGATACCATTTTGGGGTGTATATAATATATATATATATATATATACACACACACACACACACAGCCCAGCAGCACTGGCAGCGTGTAGGTGCAAGCCCTGAGGAACACACCAAAGTTCCAAATACAAAAATATACCTGATGCGCAAATAACATCAATAAACAACGAAATGACAAATATAAATCTTTATTATCCCATAAGGGAAAAATTTGCCACAAAATACATACATTTAAAACACAAATAATTAACACCCCGGATTGGAATGTCCACCATATCCCATAATAATGACCATGTAATATTGCAGTAATGTAATAATATAAAGTATTGCCTTAAGATCAGAAGTCTAGAATTGATCAACTAGCTATGCCATAAATGTATCACATAACTCATATGTAGGTATGTAAGTCACATCAATATTTAAATTGGTTATTTATTTACCTGAGACCTCCTGAGGAAGGAAGCGAAACGCGCGTCGAGGTGGACCTCGGATCGGGTAGTTGTCGTCATGTCCACCCCAGGTAAATAAATAACCAATTTAAATATTGATGTGACTTACATACCTACATATGAGTTATGTGATAAATTTATGCCATAGCTAGTTGATCAATTCTAGACTTCTGATCTTAAGGCAATACTTTATATTATTACATTACTGCATTATTATGGGAGATGGTGGACATTCCAATCCGGGATGTTTTTAATTATTTGTGTTTTAAATGTATGTATTTTGTGGATAATTTTTCCCTTATGGGATAATAAAGATTTATATTTGTCATTTCGTTGTTTATTGATGTTATTTGCGCATCAGGTATATTTTTGGAATTTTGATAACTAATAGTTATATTTGATGGTATGATGTATGCTTAACCCCTTAATGACCGGGCCTGATTGGGCCTTAATGACCAAGCCAGATTTGTTAAATCTGGTATGTGTGACTTTATCAGAGAATAACTCTGCGAAAGTTTTGAATATCCAAGTAATTCTGACATTGTTTTTTCGTAACATGTTGTACTTTATTTTAGTGGTAAAAGTAGACTGATACGATTTGCGGAAATTAATAAAAAAATAGAAAAAATGAAGAAATTTTGTAAAAATTATAATTTTTCCCTATTTTTAACGGCAATATGTCACATATGTACATACTGTACAATTTTTTTTAATTAAATATATATTTCCATCTCTTTACTCTATTTTGGCAGCACTTTTGAAAAAAAATAAAAATGTTGGAGCAATTTAGAAGACTTACAAGTTTAGTAATAATTTTATACATTTTGAAGTACATTTGGTTTTCCTGCACCAAGCCAGGTTTTCAGAGGCTCATAGGTGTCAGAATGGTGGAAACCCCCACAAGTGACCCCATTTTGCAAACTACACCCCTTAAGGTATTTATTAAGGGGTGTTGTAAGTATTTTGACGGCACAGTTTTTTTGTAAGAATTCATGCAAAGCAGGCGTAAAAAAATATAATCGCACTTTTTTCATAAAAGTATCACTTTGAAGACAGATTTATTTGTAAAGCGACTGAGAATGAAGAAACACACCCCAAAATCTATCACCCTGTTTCTCCTGTTTTCAAAAATGCCCATATTGTGACCCTAATGCATTGCCTGGACACACAGCAGGGCCCGAAAGGAAGGGAACACCCGGAGACTTTCAGGTCTCATATTTTGCTTGAAAATGTTTTAGGCCCCACTGTATATATGGAGAGGTTTTGAACTACCAGAACAATAGAAACTCCCCATAAACGACCCCATTTAGAAAACTAGACCCCTTAAGGTATTTATCTAGGGGTGTAGTGAGTATTTTTACCCCACAGTTTTTTGCTAAATTTAATACATAGCAGGTGACAAAAAAATAAAAAATCACTTTTTTCATAAAAGTATCACTTTGAAGACCGATTTCTGTGTAAAGCGACCATAAGAATGAAGAAACACACCCCAAAATCTATCACCCTGTTTCTCCGGTTTTCAAAAATGCCCCCATTGTGACCCTAATACATTGCCTGGACACACAGCAGGGCCCGAAAGGAAGGGCGCACCCGAAGGCTTTCAGGACTCCTATTTTGCTTGAAAATGTTTTAGGCCCCAATGTATATTTGGAGAGGTTTTGAGCTGCCAGAACGATAGAAATGCCCCATAAATGACGCCATTTAGAAAACTAGACCCCTTAAGGTATTTATCTAGGGGTATAGTAAGTATTTTGACCCCACAGTTTTTTGCTAAATTTAATACATAACAGGTGAAAAAAAATGTAACTTCACTTTTTACATCAAAGTATCACTTTGAAGACCGATTTCTTTGTATACGAACATGAAAATGAAGAAACACACCCCAAAATCTATCACCCGGTTTCTCCTGTTTTCAAAAATACTCTCATTGTTGCCCCAATCTGCTTATTAGACGTGTGGCTGGGCCAAAAAGAGAGGGAGCACCCTTTGGCTTTCAGGGCACAATTGAATAAATTCTCGGCCCCATATGATGCATTTAGAGGCATTGAGCTGCCTGAACAAAAAAAAAAAAACACGCAGAAATGACCCCATTTTAAAAACTAAACCCCTAAAGGTATTCATCTAGTGGTGTAGTGAGCATGCGGACCAAAAATTTTTTAAAGGAGGAAATAATGGGTTTTATTTCCGACACTATGGGTATATAATGTTTTCTTCAAATTCTTATTACGTTTCCACATGAAATAGAGGAGACGTGGTAGAAGGTTATTTTGTTAGAAATCTGCCACATTAATAAATTTGTGCGGCATACAGAAGAGAAGTGAAGCCGTGTATTCATAACGGATAAATGTAGCTATAGACGTATTTGCCTGTACTTATGACTATGTCTTGCTGAAGAAGCAGTTGGTGCCATTATGATGTCATTGTGGACAGAATTCTGTCCTAATATAAAATCAGTCAGAGAGGAAAAAATAAACTGTACTTGAGTGACGGGCAATATCTTCAAACAAATGGAGGAAAATGTATCCAACTATGTTGCAAACTCGAGTCTGTTCACTAGATAGAAGAACACCTGCAGGGCTGTCATGACAAGGCTTTTTTCAGTGACTGGTTGTACAACGTCTCTTTTAGCTCTATCAATCCCTATATGAGGGACGAACGTGCCAAGTGACAGGCCCTTCCCGGCAAGGTAGGAACCGCTATGTGCACAAAACAACCAATCACCTACAGAATATATAGAGGGGCAATGTCAAAAACCATCTGTAGGAACAGTAAAGGATCACTAATCCCCAAAATGATGTCAGTATTTCCATAAGAACCGTAACAAAGCCCATGGTGTATTGATAAGGAACAGCTCAATTATTAGAGATCCTCCAAAAAAAAAATATCATGCCCGTATCACGGTACAGAATTAGGAAGGTAACAGCCGTATGTGGCAGGACGTAGTCATAAGAAAAAGGAAATACATCCCCAATTTATTCTTGTAACCATTGCTAAAATGCACGACTTCCACTAATTCAGGGGCGGCACGGGCCGCAGGTGTTGGATTTATCTACTAATAAATGCAATGCCCACATTTATTTTTTATTTCAAGAACACTTGTGGGGTCCATGTTCTGAATAGACAGATATGGACTCCTGCACAATAAACTGTATTCATTTGTGAGTGATCAAGTCCTGGATTTAATTGTCCAAGAATTGTATAAAAAAAATCATAAAGGGGAAATTTAGTTTTACAGTCTGAAATAAAAAAGACCTCCACATGAGAATCCCTCCCTCCCTTGGAAAGCCCAGAAACTAAACAAAAAAATATGCATAAATGAAATTGACTCCCGAAATAGAATCCCCCCCCCCACCCCACCCTTTTTGGTTTTCCCTAAATTATAGATAAAATTAATAATTAGAAACGGTGTGGTAGGTCTCAAAACAGGGGTAGTTGCACAGGCCTGGATTTGAAGGGCACATGGGGCAGTAAAACCGTGAATCGCTCCTCCTTCCGTGTTTACTGCACACCCGGCATCTCTTTTGGGGGTATCTTTGGTTCACAGAGGCAGGGACGGGGTGAAGGAAGTGGCGCTCAGTGAGCCTTTTGACATCCTCTGACTCGAAGGATTCTCTAGGTGAGGGGGAGTCAAACAGGAGGTGCTCTATAATTTTCTCCTGATACTGGAGGAAACTGAGCGTTCCCTGGGTCTTATAGAGCACATAGCTGTTGTAAGTGGCCATTTGGATAAGGTAGATCGCTACCTTTTATACCAGGCCCTAGTTTTGCGCTTGACCAGCTACGGTTGTAGGACCTGGTCAGATAGATCGACTCCCCCCATGAACTTGTTATAGTCCACCACGCAGACCGGTTTCCTCTTATCAGAGGTAGCGCCCCTCTCTCTTACTGCCACAGTGGTGTCCTCGTGCACGGTGGAGAGCATGTACACGTCCTTTTTGTCACTCCATTTGACAGCGAGCAACTGGTCACTTGCAAATGAGAGTGACGCACCCCTTACTAGTCGCCTGGACACCAGTCGTTGAGGAAAGCCGACTATTTTTTCGTACCGTCCCACAGGCCCCAGTATTCGCAGCATGGAGGGACTTATACAGGGGGACACTGGTGTAGTAATTGTCGGTGTACACATGGTACCCTTTCTGTAGGAATGACACCATGAGTTCCCAGACAATTTTCCCACTAATGCCAATATCCTCTGGGCATCCTGGGGGACTAAGGTGGCGCTCCCTGCCCTCATAAATGAAAAAGCCACAGGTGTAGCCCGTTGTGCTCTCGCACACCTTATAAAGTTTCACTCCGTATCGGGCTCTTTTGGAGGGGATGTATTGTCGAAACGATAGACGGCCCTTGAAGGACATAAGGGACTCATCTACCGCTAGTTTTTGGCCTGGGGTGTATAAATTGAAAAATGAGTCACTTAGGAGGGAGATTAGGGTCTCAGTTTGTTGAGGCGATCATAGGCTGGGTCACTTCTTGGGGGGATTTGTGTATTGTCAGAAAAATGCATGAAACGCATTAGAGTCTCATAGCGCGTTCGGGCCATAACGGCTGCAAATACAGGGGTGCTATGGATAGCGCTGGTAGCCCAATAGGAGCAGATAGAGGTTTTTTTTACTATGCCCATGTTTAGGGTAATTCCCCAAATTTTTTTTATTTCAGAAACTGTTGTGGGGATCCATCCTCTGGCATAGCAAGACCTGGGATTTTGGGTGCCAAATTGCCTGGCGTATAAATTCGTCTGCTGGACGATTAGTTCCATGACCTGATCGCCTATAAACAAATGAAAAAAATTATAGGGACTCGCTGTAAATGGCAAAACTTGCGGAGAGAAAGCAATTGCAGGATCCCAAATTGCGGGAGGGACTGCAGTACTAGGCCCGTCTCCTGACGCTTCACCGCTGACCGCTGCGTCCACCACCATAGGGCTGGGGGGTCCAGTGGCAGAAGCAGAACTTGTGTCGCTTTCTGAGCCAAGTTCTGCTTCTGACGCAGTGTCCGTATCACTGCCGGAACCGCTAGAGCACAGCATGGCGTATGCCTGCTCTGCAGAGAACTTTCTGCGGTTCATGTTCACTACACTAATAATTTTATTTTTATTTTTTTAGAAGACAAACAAAAAAACGGGGTGATTACCGGTAATCTTTTGTGATTACGGGTAATCTGTTGTGATTACGGGTAATCTGGAGTAATTACGGACTATATTCGGATAATATCGGAACACTGGCGAGTATGTGGTGTATTTTACAGTATAATACAGCACAAGATTTGTATAGTATCTCTCTCTCTCCTCTCACAGATCAACTACAGTGAGAGGAGGGAGGGAAAGAGCACAAATCCTGTGCTGTATTTTGAAAATATGGCACTATGGTCACTGTGATAGGTATATCACAGTGACCATCTGATTAGGGACCAATTATAACGGTCCCTGATCAGTTTCTATGTACAGGCAGAATAGCTGCCTTTCAGTGACAGCGCATGCGTGCGCCATTTTTATTTTATTTTCCCGGCGTTTGGGGGGTGAAGGGGGGGGGCACGATCGGGGGCCTAACGCGTTCGTTTTTTATCTCCTCTCACCAAACATTCATGGTGAGAGGAGATAAAAAGTTAGATTTACAGTGCTGAACTCATTGTAACGGCGATTGCCGGTATTCGTTGAATACCGTCGATGGCAAACAACGGTCCCCAGACTGTGCTCCAAGCCCTCAGCTACCTCTCGTAGCTGAGGGCAGCGAGCTATCCCTCTGCACGGCGCCGCAATCTTACTGAGATTGTGTGCGCATGCGCAGGCGCCATTTTTTTTCTCTTCCCGGCAGCTGCGGGGGGAGAAGAGAAGGGGGGCACGATCGCGGGCATCGGAGGCCCTTCAGGTTAGTTTTTTATCTCCTCTCACCAAATATTCATGGTGAGAGGAGATAAAAATGTTGATTTTCCACCGCTGCACTCATTGTAACGGCGGTCGCCGGTATTCGTTGAATACCGGCGATCGCCGGTTTGGGGACCGCAAACAACGGTTTCCAGACTGTGCTCCAAGCCCTCCGGTAGCTGAGAGCAGGGAGCTATCTCTTTTCACGGCGCCGCAATTTTATTCTGATGCAGTGCCGTGAAAAGGCCTATGCATCAGAATAAAGCCCGTTAGTGGCCGCCGTGAAAAGGCGTATTGGCGGTCACTAACGGGTTAAGATACATTTTTTTGACAAAGTTCCAAATACACAGAAATCTAAAAAAAATGGATTCAGGTGAGAAAAATGGGTACTTTATTGCCCATGCAACGTTTCTGCTCGGTGCACTAGATCCTTTCTCAAGCAAATGACGATAAAATGGGGGTTCACACAATATAACAGGGTATCAACCAAAGGTGATATGAACAGTAATCAGTGATATCGTAAAGGATTGTACATAGGAGACCATACATAATACAGATTATAGACGCCTTCCTGATTCTAATAATTTTTAAATTCCGCTGTCGCGATTGACCGCAGTATTTAAGGTGTTAAATGGGCGGAATCAAAGTGATCTTTGATTCTGCCTGTTGCAGTGAGGTGTTGACTGTATAACACAGCCGTCACCCACTGAGTGTGTAGTGCGCTCAGTCCGTGAGCCCGCTCCATACTTCCCTTAACGGCTGTCGCGTACATGTACGTGACATGTCGTTAAGGGGTTAAGCATTTATCTGCAATATTTGACTATAATTAATCTGTTCTCTCTTGAAGATGTTACTCTATAAACCCATATGCCCGCTGACCATGACCAAACTTTAACTTTTGCCCGGTGATGCAGATCTCCAAGTTGGTTTTAGCTCTATCAATATTGGCTATTATCTACTTTGTACAATGATACAGATAACTCATGTATACAAAATATAATGCCACTGCTGTTATATTTTCTTTTTATTTGTATTGAAAAAAAAAAGTCTAGTATATTGGTTTGTTTCCTTGGATTGTGTAAATGGGAAATACTTTTAATTCAAACATATACTGTACAACTTCAAGAGCTGTGTTCTTGTGGTTTTAGAGCCCAAATATGCTAGTCAAGCCGAATTTACTATATAAAGGATGATTAAGCAAGTTGTAAAACATCAAAAACATTCCAATCAACATAGATCTTCTGTTGTCTGAAGTTATTTAGATAAAATTTGAATATGTGTTGTGATAAAGGTCTTAAGATATTTGTTTACTTCCTTCTAAGATGTTGTAAATGGTAAATGATGGTAAATTGGACAAAGGACTTTACAAACCTGAAAGCCCTAAACTAAATTTTTTTTACAGTATGAATAATAATATAATTAAAATGCGGTTAGACTGAACACTTTTTCTTCTGCTTTTCAGACCAGATACAAATAATGTATGCCTGTCCATAGTTGTTTCCTAGTGTAGCAATTTAATGCCAAATAACAGGTTTTCTCTTCACAGTCAATGTGTTTTTTTTCCTTCAGACTCATATTGTTGGTCACATTCATTAAGGAGGCTCTGTCACCAGATTATAAGTGCCTTATCTTCTACATAATCTGATCGGCACTGTAATGTAGATAACAGTGACTTTTATTTTGAAAAACAATCATTTTTTTTACAAAGTTATGAAAAATTTTAGATTTATGCCAATTAGTTTCTTAATGGACAACTGGGCGTGTTTTTACATTTTACCAACTGGGCGTTGTACAGAGGAGTGTATGACGCTGACCAATCAGTGACCATTTAGCATCATACACTTCTCATTGTTCCAGCCCTGCTTCTTCCACTGCACAATCACCCTGGAATAATGAGAAGTGTATGACGCTAAATGGTCACTGATTGGTCAGCGTCATACACTTCTCTGTACAACGCCCAGTTGGTAAAATGTAAAAACACGCCCAGTTGTCTATTAAGACGCTAATTGGCATAAATTTTAAATAGTTTATAACTTGCTCAAAAATGATCGTTTTTCAAAATAAAACCACTGCTGTTATCGACATTACAGCGCTGATCAGATTATGTAGGAGATAGGGCACTTATAATCTGGTGACAGAGTCTCTTTAAATCCGATTTTTTTTGGACTACGGAAATCGAGAGCATTGTAGTCAACCAAAAAACGAGTAGGTTGTGATCAAATGGGATTCTCCATTCATATTTCAGCACACAATAAATTGCAGTTTATTTCTTTTACTTTGACAGATGAAATGTTACCACAAGAAATATTGTTCCGTTACCCGTGATGTCATTTTCAGGCTGCAGTTTCATACAGGGGCCGTTCATGGTCATCGACTGATTTTCAGAAAAGAAGAGTTAGATCATGCAAATAAAGGTGCAGTCATTACCATGCTTCAATGTAAATGTTATATAGAAGTCCTTGGAATAGGCAAATTACAGCCTTAATATGGTATTTGTTGATTATATAACAGCATCCCATAGACTGGGCCAGAACCAGGCAAACCTGGGAAGATGCATACTCTATTTAGAGTCTCATGGCCATTTGGGTAATACATTACTTACCGTATTTTTCAAACTATAAGACGCACTTCTTAGCAAGAATAATTCTTGCTAAAAAGTCTGTGTCTTATAGTTGGCAGTCAAGAGGCCTAGCTGTGCCAGACCAACCTGACCGCTTCCTTAAAGGGAAGGTGTAAAAAAAAAAAAAAAAAAAATATATATATATATATATATATATATATTTCAGATCATATTGCTTTTAATATGATAACATAAATTTTATTTATTTGTGTTCTCATGTTCTACTTTTTACTGTGTTCTTACATTTACTTCTCTATGGGGGCTGCCATTTTTTTTTCATCTCTGTATGTGTCGATTAACGACACATACAGAGATGGAATACGGCACATACAACCCCATAGAGAATGCGAACGGGAGCCATTCCATTCTCAGAAGCGTACGCCGTCTGTGTGGGAACGGCGCATGCGCCGCTCCCACACAGACCAAAACGAAGCTCGCTCGCAGAGCGAAATCCGGCGCCATTTTCATGTGGACCGGAAGCCGCTGCCGGACAGTCAGATGACTTCCGGCCGCAGCTTCCGGCCATATGTTCAGGCGCAAGGAATAGGAGCGGAGGCGGCGGCAGGTAATTTATGTCCGTGTATGTGATGTGTGTGTATGTTAGTGTTATACTGTCTGCTTAGCACTGTATCTAATCCTCCTACACTGTGCAGTCGCTCAGAAAATTGCGGCACACAGTGTAGAAGGTTTGAAGATTCAAATCCTTAATTCTCCTGGCACTAGCCAGAAGAAAGGAGGGGGAATTTTGTGAGGACACTAGAGAGAGTGTGTCCATCCCATATTTGCAGCATAAATCAATGAGGTTGCTTTACCACATTGACCATGCTGCAATATTGGGAACTGCTCCCTCTAGTGCACAGCACATGGAAATGTTCTAAATTAGAATCTAATTTATAATATTTCCTGACTTGTGAAAAAATTAAAACAATGTGTAATCACTTAAATAATAGTTGTTTAACTGAAAAACTCCTTCCCGACCCATGACGTGTCGGCACATCATGGAGCAGGGAGGGTGATGTTTGGAGCGTGCTGATACACGGCAGGTGTCAGCTGTGTTTTACAGCTGGCACGCTGCTCTAGCGACCAGGAACAACGATCATGCTGTTCCTGGCCATTTAACTAGTTAAAGGGGTTTTTCCCACAGGGACATATATGACATATCCACAGGACATGTCATAAATGTCAGATAAATGCGGGTCCCACCTCTGGGACACAGAACGGGGGCCCCCTAAACCCCATTCTGAATTTTTGTGCTCACGCTGCCTCCCTGCCACTTACTGATTACATGGTCGGGAATTACGGAAACCGTGTAACTCACTGAGCTATGCTATTTTCGTAACTCCCATAGAACTGAATAGTAGTTGTGGAAACCGCGTAGCTCGTAGTGAATGGCAGTTCCGGAAGCAGCGTAGCATTTGACTTTGTACCTTCTATCCCACACGCCTTATTTTGAACGACAGAATCAACTTATTGTGGTAGAACTATAATACCCATATATTGCCCATTGCTATAGGAGTGCTTAAAGAGACTGTCATCACATTATAAGTGTCCTATCTCCTACATAAGGAGATCGGCGTAATA
Organism: Rhinoderma darwinii; assembly: GCF_050947455.1. Lineage (NCBI taxonomy): Eukaryota > Metazoa > Chordata > Amphibia > Anura > Rhinodermatidae > Rhinoderma > Rhinoderma darwinii. The sequence continues at coordinate 238,084,720 of NC_134691.1, forward strand.
ATGTAGGTGACAGTAATGCTTTTTATTTAAAAAAACGATCTATTTTTACCACTTTATTAGTGATTTTGGTTTATGCTAATGAGTTTCTTAATGCCCAAGTGGGCGTTGTACAGAGGAGTGTATGACGCTGACCAATCAGCGTCATGCACTCCTCTCCATTCATTTACACAGCAGCATCGCGTTCTTACTAGAACGCGATGTGCAGCCACATACACAGACCTTAACATTAATCAAGTGTCCTGATAATGCATATACATCACTGCCAGCCTGGATGTCATGTGTATTCAGAATCCTGACCACTTCTGAATCTTTTCTGTAAGATTTCCAGCAAGGGAAACGAAATCTCGTTTACCTCGTAATCTCGCGAGATTACGCGTGGCTTGCTGGAATCTCACAGAAAAGATTCAGAAGTGTCCGGATTCTGAATACACATGACGTCCAAGCTGGAGGTCATGTATATTCATTATCAGGACACTTGATTAACGTTAATGTCTGTGTATGTGGCTGTACATCGTATTCTAGTAAGAACGCAATGCTGTGTAAATGAATGGAGAGGAGTGTATGACGCTGACTGGTCACTGATTGGTCAGCGTCATACACTCTGTACAACGCCCCCACTTGGTCGAAAGTAAAAACACGCCCAGTTGGGCATTAAGAAACTCATTAGCATAAAGCTAAAAATCGCTACTAAAGTGGTTTAAAATAGATCGTTTTTCTAAATAAAAAGCATTACTGTCACCTACATTATAGCGCCGATCTCCTTATGTAGGAGATAGTGCAATAATGAACAGGAAGAATGATCAATGGGAGAATTAAAATAACGTCTACCTTTTTAGTGTTCTTTTGTTTGTTTATTCGTCTCTGAATGAGACTGGTGCTTCAATGAGGGTCTGCAGTATATGTGAGGTCACAGACCAATCGGCTATCACCATATAGAGCAACCCAATAAATTGTAAATTAATATTATTGTTTATCGACCGTTATTTTGGTTAAGATACATATATTCAGGAGGGTGATCACAAACTTTGCCAAGAAAATAACCCCTACAGTACATAGTTCAGAATACATTTATCAGTTTGCTCTAAAATAAAGTTTGCAAAAACATAGAAAAACAGTATTTTGGTCACAGATGCTCTAAAGGGATTTATATTAGACTTGCAAAGATGATTCATCCATTTCCTAATAAGGGCCTGTTCACATCAGTGTTCGGTTTCCGTTGATGAGTTCCTACGACAGAAAGGTCTGATGGGACCCATCAACAGAAAGGCAAACAGAAACCATAGCTTCCGTTGCTAATGGTTTCCATTCATCTCTGTTCCGATCGGTTTCCGTTTTTTTTGGCGGAGACAATAGCGCAGTCGACAGCGCTTTCCGGCGTAAAGGTGTGACTGAACCCATAAACTGAACGCTGATGTGAACACGCCCTAAAACTTCATTCATCTTATATTACCTTTTGATAATGTGTAGTAAAATTATTATGTTGCATTTAAGTGGTTGTGTTTATTTTTATTATGTTGTCTTTTTTATAAAAAATAGATGACAGATTTCCAGAATCTGGGAAAATTGAACTAGTGTTTTCAGGAACTCCAGAAAAAGTTGTTGGTATGTATTGTTTATCCATTTTTATTCTGAAATCTTTCTGGCCCAAGGCCAAATAACTTTCAAGGCCTTGAACAATTTACATGTTATGTTGCAGTTTCCATAGTCAGTAAAAAACAAAAATAGGTGGGGTGACCAGGTGAGATCTTAGATCTGTTACAAAGAAAAGTAATACATTTAGAATAGTGAATCCAAGATATGGAGCACATGATGGGTCTTCTTCATAAATGTACTTTTATGGCTAAACAAATTCAACAATAAATTTACTGTGCCAAGAAAATTATCAAGTGTCTATTACTGTTACATATGTCCTATTGTGTTGGCGTTTGTCTATACCTCTGTGTAGGGAGTCGGTCTTCGCTCCGTGGACACATAACTGATACATTTATTTGAATAATTTAAGGGAACTGTCAGGTCATATTTTTATGTGAGATTACCTTTTAAAGAGGTTTTATGAGACGAGAAAAGAAGTTGGCTCCCCCTCCCTCCACCCAGTTTGTTTTCATTGTGTTTTGGTTGGTACTGTAGCTCAGCCACTTTTAAGTAAATGGCGCATAGCTGCAAAACCGGAGTGGCGCTGTTTATGGAAGCAGACTCTATACAGGATTATGTGACAATAAATAGCATTATAAGTGACAGCCAGCACGGTTTTACTAAGGACAGAAGTTGTCAAACTAACCTAATCTGTTTTTATGAAGAGGTGAGCAGAAGTCTAGACAGAGGGGCCGCTGTGGATTTAGTGTTTTTGGACTTTGCAAAGGCATTTGACACTGTCCCCCATAGACGCCTAATGGGTAAATTAAGGACTATAGGTTTAGAAAATATAGTTTGTAATTGGATTGAGAATTGGCTCAAGGACCGTATCCAGAGAGTTGTGGTCAATGATTCCTTCTCTGAATGGTCACCGGTTATAAGTGGTGTACCCCAGGGTTCAGTGCTGGGACCACTATTATTCAACTTATTTATTAATGATATAGAGGATGGGATTAATAGCACTATTTCTATTTTTGCAGATGACACCAAGCTATGTAATATAGTTCAGTCTATGGAAGATGTTCATGAATTGCAGGCAGATTTAAACAAACTGAGTGTTTGGGCGTCCACTTGGCAGATGAAGTTTAATGTAGATAAATGTAAAGTTATGCATCTGGGTACCAACAACCTGCAGGCATCATATGTCCTAGGGGGAGCTTCACTGGCGGATTCACTTGTTGAGAAGGATCTGGGTGTACTTGTAAATCATAAACTCAATAACAGCATGCAGTGTCAATCAGCTGCTTCAAAGGCCAGCAGGATATTGTCGTGTATTAAAAGAGGCATGGACTCGCAGGACAGAGATGTAATATTACCACTTTACAAAGCATTAGTGAGGCCTCATCTAGAATATGCAGTTCAGTTCTGGGCTCCAGTTCATAGAAAGGATGCCCTGGAGTTGGAAAAAATACAAAGAAGAGCAACGAAGCTAATTAGGGGCATGGAGAATTTAAGTTATGAGGAAAGATTGAAAGAATTAAACCTATTTAGCCTTGAGAAAAGACGACTAAGGGGGGACATGATTAACTTATATAAATATATTAATGGCACATACAAAAAATATGGTGAAATCCTGTTCCTTGTAAAACCCCCTCAAAAAACAAGGGGGCACTCCCTCCGTCTGGAGAAAAAAAGGTTCAACCTGCAGAGGCGACAAGGCTTCTTTACAGTGAGAACTGTGAATCTATGGAATAGCCTACCGCAGGAGCTGGTCACAGCAGGGACAGTAGATGGCTTTAAAAAAGGGTTAGATAATTTCCTAGAACAAAAAAATATTGGCTCCTATGTGTAGTAATTTTTCCTTCCCTTTTCCCTTCCCTTGGTTGAACTTGATGGACATGTGTCTTTTTTCAGCCGTACTAACTATGTAACTATCTTTCAGATTTTATTTATCTGCCCAGATCTTATTAAGTCTGCATTTAATTCCGACAATTTTTATCAAAGTTGGAACCCGCAAAAAATAAAATTTTGTTGTGGTGTTGTGTTTTTTACAATAAAAACCAATGGGCAACGTATGCAACTGTGTGGCATAGAGTTGCAAAGGTCAGGATATATATGCATTTTTGTTGGGAATTATTCCTATTAGGGCATACTTCGCTTATAAAGAAGAGCTGCAACATTGCTTTATATTAACGAAGTTAATTCTTTCTGGTGCAAATATTTTGTAGAATAAAAAAAAAAAATTGCGCAGTTTTATTCAAAATGCACCGGAATTCGGGCCCAAATTGAGACCGAATTGTGGCGTACAGGCCGTGCTCCACATTTATTAAGGGTTTTTAGAGATACTTTTTTTTCAGCCCGCTTGATGAGGGGGAGTGACTTAGCAGAATAGTGGTGTAGTCTAACAAAAGGGAGTGGTTTACCAATCTGACATCGTGCGCTAAAAATGCACCAAAATGATGGCGCTAAAACTGGTGTAAACGAAGCCAACTATAAGGTGGTATAAGGAAGAAAAAAGTGTCTAGTATGTATAGGTACATGCGTCAAATTCATCATGCAGCATGCACTAATTTGGTAAATTTGGTGCGTTTTCTGACTACCTTGATTAAATTTATATGGTCTAAAACATAGTATTTCTAAATACTGCCCCATTGTTTACAATTTTTTAACTAGAAGTATGATAAGATGTTTGATCTCCACTTGGACATTTAAAAAATATTGAGCGATTTTTTTTTTTTTTTTTTTTTTTTTTTTATATTTTAATCACACATATAATTGAGTTACTTTCCTTTAGGTGCTGCAAACCTTCAGAACAATGTAGGAATTACCATTGATTACAATACTTGTGATCCTTTGATACGCTGGGATTCCTATGAAAATACAAGTCTGAATGGAGAAGGTTAGTATGGAGTTTAATAATTGCCTGTAATTGTTTCTCAGCCTTGTTGAGCATGAAATCAATTACTGATACATATGGGTTTGAATGAGACCGTTTCCAAGGTATTTTTAGTTATCTTCTTCTTTGAACACGTGAGACGCATGAACTAGGGTATAAGCCCTGAAATTCCTTGCCCCTATTGGAGGTTAAAGAGAACCTTTCACCTCTCCAAACATGTGCAGCATGTTATAGGAAAGACTTCACAAACCCTGTCTCACGTAAAATTATTTTTCTAACTCCCTCCGTTATTTACATATCGGTGCTGTTATATTTAGCGCCCAATATGTAAATAAGCCCCTGAACTGTCAATGTGGAGTTTCTAACTAACTAAAAGGCAAGGGGGCATGGTGACTCCGCTCTGACACTGTCCAATCAGCTGCGGACAGTGCCAGGGCGGCTTGCGCTGTGTTCCCTCCCGCGAGAACACACACAGACTTGGTGTTTGTGCTGCAGATAGCGTGTGCGCCCCCTCACGTATGCGCGCACAGCCGTTCGCTCGCACATCAATGTCGCCACTCCCGCCGCCACGGAATGAGAAGAGACGAGGAGAAGGCGGCGAGGAGGAGATCTACTTACATCCGCCGATGTGCACGCGTGCGCCCACGCTATCTGCAGCACAACCACCAAGTCTGTGTGTGTTCTCGCGGGAGGGAACACAGCGCTAGCCGCCCTGACACTGTCTGCAGCTGATTGGACAGTGTCCGAGTGGAGTCACCACGCCACATTGACTGTTCAGGGGCCTATTTACATATCGGGCGCTAAATATAACGGCACCGATATGTAAATAACGGAGGAAGTTAGAAAAATAATTTTACGTGAGACAGGTTTTGTGAAGCCTTTCCTATAACATGCTGCACATGTTTGGGGAGGTAAAAGGTTCTCTTTAAATGGTAACTAAGCTTTAAAAAAAACTTTACATAAATGAATAGTATAAGCGAATATAAGAAACTTTGTAATGTATCCTATTAGAGGAAAAATGCATCTTCGCATTTCCGGCTCCTTTCCTTTTCACCCCCTCTCTCCTGACTGTTCACTCATTCTGAGTTTACGGCTAAATCCGTCCGTACATGAATAGACTGTTTTTTAGCTCACTGAAGGATTAGATTACAGCTTTCCATAGAAGAGTGGAGGAGGGAGCAGGAGCAGAGTAAGCGAGAGGAAGACTCACAGACACTGCTGCATCTTCTAGTAAGTGTTATATCTAATCCACAGTGCTGGAATCCCAGCTATACTACTGATTTCTGCATTGTAATCTCCTTCATGTTGCTGCTGTTTCTATATGTGTAATAGTTCTAAATAGGAGAGCAGGTTTATCCTCTTCTCTGTGTGCAGTGTATGGGAGACATGATGGCAGTTAGGGTTCATACACTAAGGGCTTATTTACACGAACGTATATGTCCGTGCAAGACAGTCCGTGATTTTCACCCAGCGTATGTCCGCTACGTGAAACGCACGACATGTCCTATATTTTTGCATTTCTCGAGCATCACGCACCCATTGAAGTCAATGGGTTCGTGAAAATCACGCGCAGCACACGGAAGGACTTCCGTGTGACGCACGTCATTTGCGCAAGAGCAGTAAAAAGTATCAATGAAAACAGAAAAGCACCATGTGATGGTGCCTGCAGAGGGGAAAACTGCTTAAAATACAGAATACAATTCACATAATGGGCAGAAATAGTGTTATTCCTCATGTACAACAAATGTGACGCATTATTTTGAGAAGTCAAGTTTTTTTTTAAGTTCTTTTTATATTTTTCAATAATAAAACCTTGTGTAAGGGTGAAAAAAAGGTTGCTGTTTTGTCTTTGTTTTTTTGTACGTTTTTTTTTTTTTCATATAAAACCATTTAGGTGTTGTGGTCAACATTGACTGCGGAATCAAAGGGATTAAACGGAAAAGAAAAGATGCCCCATATGTGAGATTTAGAAAGAGCGTATGCTCTCTGATATCATGAATAAATGTATGTTACCCCTACCCCTGGGATAAACTAAATCAATAAGAGAAGGATTACAGATCCTCCTTTTCTCCCTACATGCTGTAAGCACGTCCCCCTCTGCCCCTCTCTTCTCTTCACAAAGAAGGAAAGTCTACCTAACTTTTCAGATGACTTTTCAGAATAAGCTGTCATGTGTGTACATGAGGAATAACACTATATCTGGCCATTTTATGGCTTGTATTCTGCAGTTTTCCCCACTGCAGGCTTTCTTTCTAATTCTCAATTTCTCTCAGCTAGTGGTAGAGCCTAACTGCTACCATATCTGAAAGAGAAAAATAAACATAGGGAGCCACGTCATGCGGTACATGAAGTAGGATGAGACATGGGTGAGCGTTAGAACTATAAGTTTCACCTTGTTAGGTAGTACAGTCCAAGTACAACTCTGGTGTGTGTGCATGTCGACAGTTAGGGTATGTGCACACGACCTATTTTCAGATGTAATTCAAGCGTTTTACGCCTGGAATTACGCCTGAAAAGACACCTCCAATACGTCCTCAAGCATCTGCCCATTGCTTGCAATGGGTCTTACGATGTTCTGTTCAGACGAGGTGTAATTTTACGCGTCGCTGTCAAAAGACGGCGCGTAAAATTACGCCCGCGTCAAAGAAGTGCAGGACACTTCTTGGGACGTTTTTGGAGCCGGTTTTCATTGACTCCAATGAAAAACAGCTCCAATTACGTCCGTACAAGACGCCGTGAAAAACGCGAGTACATGCAAATACGTCTGAAATTCAGGAGCTGTTTTCGCCTGAAAACGCTCCGTAATTTGAGACGTATTTTGCGTTTGCGTTTGAACTTACCCTCAGATGTCCGCTGCTGCCCTCCCGACCAGTGGGTGAATTTTACATCTTCTTTAATATGCATACGATTTTCAGGCAGGGAAAAATCTAAAATGGGGATTCTAACGCTGCTAACATCCAGAAATTGTGATAAAAGGTAATTTATTAATAATAATCTTGGCTATGCGTTTCAACACCAGTCCGGCATCTTCCTCAGGCAAATTACAGCAGTAAAGACATGGTGCCATTAAATACGGATTTAAACATAACAAAAACCGCCAAAATCATGTATTTAAATGCCGTGGTCGCAGCATTTAAGGTGTTAAACGGGTGGAATCAAAGTGGTCTTTGATTCCGCCCGTTGCAGTGAGGTGTCTGCTGTATTACACAGCAGTCACCCGCTAAGTATGGAGTGCGCTCAGTCCATGAGCACGCTCCATACTTCCCCTTAACGGCTGTCACATACATGTACGTGATGTGTCATTAAGGGGTAAAGCATTTATCTGCAATATTTCACTATAATTAATCTATCTCTTGAAGATATTACTCTATAAACGCATATGCCCGCTGACAATAACCAAACTTTAACTTTTGTCCGGTGATGCACATCTCCAAGTTAGTTTTAACTCCTTAACCACAACTCCTAAGAAAATATTTGCTCAATCAATATTGGCTATTATCTACTTTGTACAATGATACTGATAACTTATGTATACAAAATATAATGCCACTGCTGTTATATATTCTCTTTTTATTTGTATTAAAAAAAAAAAAAACAATTCAATTTTGTATTACACAGCCGTCATCTGCTGAGTATGGAGCGGGCTCAGTACATGAGCATGCTCCAAACTTCCCCCTAACGGCTATAATGTACATGTACGTGGCATGTTATTAAGGGGTTAAAATGAAACGCATAACTTAAAATGAAAATATCGGCAGAACAGTTGCAATGTAGCGGGAAGGATATTGCTAATGAAACACAAGATTGTCATTGAATTAATACAATTGTAAAAATAGGAACGATCGGCAGAAACAATTAGTGTGAACTGGAAAATGGCAGACACCTACCATATAGTCTTTTTACGGCGGCCGTTAGAGTTAGTTCTTCTGAAGCGCCGCCTTTTTACTGTGGCACTTCAGAAGAGCTTTTCCCGCATCGAGCGAGGATCTCCTGATGCCTGTACTGTTGCGAACAGCCTCGGGGTTCAGGGCAATGATCAGAGACCACTAGCAGTGGTCTCCGGTCATATTTAGCCCCTCAGATGCGACGCTCAATAACCAGCGCCGCATCTAAGTGGTTTTCGAGGGAGGGTGCTCACTCTCTCACCCCACTGGCATCCCGCGATGCATTTGCGGGGTGTCAATGGTTTCTATGGCAGCCGGGAGTCTAACAAAGGCCCCTCAGGTCTGCCTCTAGTGATTGCATGCCAGAGGCATGGCCTATCAGATGCCTGTCAGTTTTATACTGACAGGCAATAATACAATGCAATACGGGGGTATTGCAGTGTATTCTAAAAGCGATCAAATGATGGCACAGAAAAGTCCCCTGGTGGGACTAAAAAAAAAAAAGTTAAGGTTTTATATAGTTTGAAAAAAATAAAACGTCCCAAGTAAAAAAGAATTAAAAACCTACTTTTTCCCCCTTACAAAATAGTTTATTATGTAAAAAAGTAAATAATTACACATTTGGTATCGCCGCGTCCGTAACAACCCTAACTATAAAACAATTACGATATTTAACCGCACGTTAAACACCGTAAAAAAGTTGCATGTACTCCAAAATTGTACCAATAAACTACAAGACGTCCCACAAAAAAAAATGCCCTCGTACAGCTGCATCGGTGGAAAAATAAGTTATGGCTCTTCAAATATAGAGACCGAAAAACAAATAATTAAAAAAAAAAATTTTTTTTTACTGTGTAAAATTAATAAAACATACAAAATCTATATAAATTTGGAATTGCCGCAATTGTAACGACCCGCTGAATAAAGTTATTGTGTTATTTATACCACACGGTAAGTGGCGTAAATTGAGACGTAAAAAAAGAATGGTGAAATTTCCATTTTTTTTTTTTTTTTTACTCCCACCAAAAAATAAATAAAAATCAATAGATATATACCCCAAAATGGTGCTATTAAAAAGTACAAATTGTCCCGCAAAAAAAAAAGTCCTTATACAGCTATGTCGACTGAAAAATAAAAGTTCTAGCTCTTTAAATGTGACGATGGAAAAACGTAAAAAATTGCTCGGTCATTAACCCCTTCACGCCATTTCACGTACAGTTAAGTCATGGGAGATGGCCTTTTCCCGCATCTCCACGTAACTGTACGTGAAGGAGATGGAGCTGGCTCAGGAGCTGAGCCAGCGACATCACCGCCGGGTGACAGCTGTATGTTACAGCTGGCACCCTGAGGTATCGGGCAGGACCGGAGCTAGCCTCCGATCCGACCGATTAACCCCTCACATGCTGGTTTCAATAGAGATCGCAGCATGTGAGGAGTTTATAGCCACCGGCGCCCCAGCAACGTGATCGCTGGGTTGCTGGTGGCTGCAAAGGCGATCGGAGGGCTAATGCTTACCTCCCGGTCCGCCAGCAACGGAATCCTCCTATGCCCCGTCGTCGGCGGGGCCCAGGAGGCTTCCGGTACCATCGGCAAGATGGCGCTGGCTCAGCTTCCGGATCAGAAGCTGAGCTGGCGTCATCAGCAGTGGGTGTCCGCTGTATGTTACAGCGGACACCCCGATCTATCGGCAGGAACTGGAGCTAGCTCCGATTCCTGCCATTAACCCCTTCAATGCAGCGATTCAATGCAATCGCTGCATCAAAGTGGTTTGTATGCAATCGACAGCCCTGCCATACGATGGCAAGGCTGGCGACTTACTATGGCAACAGGATGCCTAACAATGGCTTCCTATCTGCCATTACGTTAGCCGATTAGGCCCCGCCCGGAGGCGGAGCCTGATCGGCTTGCTGTCAGTGAACCACTGACAGTTCTAATACATTGCACTACATAGGTAGTGCAATGTATTAGAACATCAAACAAACAGTTGGACCTTCAAGTCCCCTAGTGGGACTAAAGAAAAGTGTAAAAAAGTAAAAATAAAAGTTGTAAAAAATACAATAAAAGTTTCAAATAATAACACAAAACAAAATCGCCCTTTTTCCCTTATCAAGTCATTTATTATTGAGAAAAATAATAAAGCCATACATATTGGGTATCGCTGCGACCGGAACGACCTTAACTCTAAAATATTATGTTATTTATTCCGCACAGTGAACGCCGTAAAAGAAAAAACAAAAAAATACTGACATAATTGCTATTTTTTTGGTCACTTTGCCTTCCAAAAATTGAAATAAAAAGTGATCAAAAAGTCGCATGTACCTAAAAATGGTACCTATAAAAACTATAACTCGTCTCGCTAAAAATAAGCCCTCATACAGCTCCGTCAAGGAAAAAATTAAAACCGTTATGGCTCTCACAACTTGGCGACAGAAAAAATGCATTCTCTTTACAAAAGTTATTTTATTGTGCAAAAAGTTGTGAAACCTAAAAAGTGCTATAAATTACGTTTCGCCAGAATCGTACTGACCCGCAGAATAAAGATAACATGTAATTTATAATGCGTGGTGAACGCTGTATAAAAAGAACTAAAAAAATATGCCAGAATTGCTGTTTTTTGGTCACCTTGCCTCCCCAAAAAAAAAGGATAACAAGTGATCAAAAAGTCGCATGTACCCCAAAATGGTACCAATAAAAACTACAGCTCGTCACACAAAAAAAACCAGCCCTCATACCACTACGTCTATAAAAAATAAAATTTGTCAAGGCACCAATAAGCCAGGAAATAAAAATATGCTGTTGTGCCGGCCCGAGGGGAACGTTTCTTCTGTTTCAAGTGGCGAATTATCAAGGCCCCTAAAATTAGGGAACCAGGAAGGGGAGGGCCCAAACATATCTGCTGGAAGCGAGGACGCCCGTATTATACCAGGACAACACGTCCCATCAAAATTCCCCAAACTTCAAAGGTGCGGAGTGCGGACCGCGGACCAAAAGGGGAATAAGTAAAGACCGTTTATTAGTGCGACACCGACCTGTGCAGAAAGGATTGCGTCACAGCGTAACACACATCTATGGATTATTTTATTGTTTTTTTTTACCCCACTATACCACCTGACTATGCCCGGCTTACATGTACCCCCACATTATAAACGGAAACACCAGTAAGACTCAAAACAAAACTACTACAAGCAAAATCCACGCTCCAAAAGCCAAATGGCGCTACCTCCCTTCTGAACCCTACAGTGTTCCCAAACAGCAGTTTCCTTCCACATATATGACATCGCCATACCCGGGAGAACCCTTTTAACAATTTTTGGGGTGTGTGTCTCCAGTGGCACAAGCTGGGCGCCACATATTGGCATATCTATTGAAAAACCATTTTCACTCTGCAACATCGAGTGCACACCAATTTCTGCCAATCACCTGTGGGGTTAATATGCTCACTACACCCCTAGGTGAATACCTTGAGGGGTGTAGTTTCCAAAATGGGGTCACTTCTGGGGGGTTTCCACTGTTTTGGTCCCACAGGGACTTTGCAAATGCGACATAGCGACTAGAGACCAATCCATCAAAATCTGTACTCCAAAAGCCAAATGGCGCTCCTTCCCTTCTGAGCCCTACTCTGTGCCCAAACAGCAGTTTATGACAACATATGTGGTATTGCCGTACACAGGAGAAGTTGCTTTACAAGTGTTGGGGTTCTTTTATTCCTTTATTTGTTGAGAAAATGAAACATTTTGAGCTAAAGCAACGTCTTATTGGAAAAAAAAGGATTGTTTTTATCTTCACTGCCCAATTCTAATAAAATCTATGAAACCCCTGTGGGTTCAAAATGCTCACTACACCCCTAGATGGATTCTTCAAGGGGTGTAGTTTCCTAAATGGAGTAACTTTTTTGGTGTTTTCACTGTTTTGTCCCCTCAGGGGCTTTGCAAATGCTACTTGGTCTCCGCAAACTATTCCTGCTAAATTTGAGCTCCAAAAGCCAAATGGCGCTCTTTCCCTTCTAAGCTCTGCCGTGTGTCCAAACAGCCGTTTATTACCTCATGTGGGGTATTGTTTTACTCGGGAGAAATTGCTTTACGAAAGTAGTGGTGCATTTTCTCCTTTTAGTCCTTGTGGAAATGAGAAATTTTTTTCTAAATCTACATTTTCTTTGAAAGAATGTAGATTTTCATTTTCACAGCCTACTTCCAATAATTTCTGCAAAAAACCTGCGGTGTCAAAATGCTCACTATACCCCTAGATAATTTCCTCAAGGGGTATAGTTTCCAAAATGGGGTCACTTTTGGGGGGTTTCCACTGTTTTGGTGCCGCAAGAGCCTTTCAGACCCGACATGGAGCCTAAAATATTTTCGAATAAAAAGGAGGCCCCAAAATCCTCTAGGTGCTCCTTTGCTTCTGAGGCCTGTGCTTCAGTCAATAAGTGCACTAGGGCCACATGTGGGGTATTTCTAAAAACTGCAGAATCTGGGCAATAGATATTGAGTTGCATTTCTCTGGTAAAACTTTCTGTGTTACAAAAAAAATAGATATAAAATGAATTTCTGCAGAAAAAAAAAAGAAATTTGAACATTTCACATCTACTTTGCCTTAAAGAGGCTCTGTCACCACATTATAAGTGCCCTATTTTTACTTTCGACCAAGTGGGCGTTGTACAGAGGAGTGCATGACGCTGACCAATCTGCATCATGCACTCCTCTCCATTCATTTACACTGCACTAGCGATATAGTTATATCACTATGTGCAGCTACATACACAAACCCTAACATTACTACAGTGTCCTGATAATGAATACATATGACCATCCTGCCTGGACGTCATGTGTACTCAGAATCCTGACACTTCTGAATCTTTTTTTGTGAGATTCCGGCAAGTGAAACGAAATCTCGCGAGATTACGGAGCTAAACGAGATTTCGTTTCACTTGCCGGAATCTCACAAAAAAGATTCAGAAGTGTCAGGATTCTGAGTACACATGACGTCCAGGCTGGATGGTCATATGTATTCATTATCAGGACACTGTAGTAATGTTAGGGTTTGTGTATGTAGCTGCACATAGTGATATAACTATATCGCTAGTGCAGTGTAAATGAATGGAGAGGAGTGCATGATGCCGATTGGTCAGCGTCATGCACTCCTCTGTACAACGCCCACTTGGTCGAAAGTAAAAATACGCCCACTTGGGCATTAAGAAAGCTCATTAGCATAAACCAAAATCGCTCCTAACGTTGTGAAAATAGATCGTTTTTTTAAATAAAAATCACTGCTGTCACCTACATTATAGCGCCCATCTCCTTATGTAGGAGATAGGGCACTTATAATGTGGTGACAGAGTCTCTTCAATTCCTGTGAAACATCTAAAGGGTTGAGAAACTTTCTAAATGCTGTTTTGAATACTTTGAGGGGTTAAGTTTTTAAAATGGGGTGACTTATCGAGGGTTTCTAATATATAAGGCCCTAAAATCCACTTCACAACTGAACTGGCCCCTGTAAAAATAGCCTTTTGAAATTTTCTTGAAAATGTGAGAAATTGCTGCTAAAGTTCTAAGCCTTGTGATGTCATAGAAAAATAAAAGGACGTTGAAAAAACGATGCCAATCTAAAGTAGACATATGGGTGATGTTAATTAGCAACAATTTTGTGTGGTATTACTATCTGTCTTACAAGCAGATAAAAAATAAATTTAGAAAAATGCTAATTTTTTACAATTTTTCGCAAAATTTGGGTGTTTTTCACAATTAAATACTTAATGTATCGAGCAAATTTTGCCAGTAACATAAAGTCCAATCTGTCACGAGAAAACAATCTCATAATCGCTTGGATAGGTAAAAGCATTCCGAAGTTATTACCACATAAAGGGAAACATGTCAGATTTGAAAAAATTGGCTGTGTCCTGAAGGCCAAAACAGGCTGTCTTGAAGGGGTTAAGGTTTAAAATACCTTCGGTATTAAGGGGTTAAGGCGTAAAATAGGCTGGTCACTAAGGGGTTAAAATTGAGTGTGTGTTTAAAAACAACAACAAATCCCTGACAATTGAGTACCAATAGATACAAGTCATTCTAGCTGCTATTTCTATTGATTATCTCAACTGTCAGTCAGAGGTTTGTTTTGTTTGTTTTTTTTGACACACATGATGCCATTTTAACCCCTTCCCGCTGTGGCCACTCTTGACCTTCCTGACAGAGCCCTCATTTTTCACATCTGACATGTTTCACTTTGCGGTAATAACTTTGGAATGCTTTTACCTATACAAGCGATTCTGAGATTGTTTTCTTGTGAAACATTGGACTTTGTTACTGGCAAAATTTGCTCGATACATTCACCTTTTAATTGTGATAAACACCAAAATTTATCCAAAAATTAGCATTTTTCTCAATTTTAAATGTACTTGTAATACAGGCAGTTATACCACACAAAATAATTGCTAATAAACATCCCCCATACGTTTACTTTAGATTGGCATCTTTTTTTGAACATCCTTTTATTTTTCTCAGATGTTACAAGGCTTACAACTTTAGCAGGAATTTCTCACATTTTCAAGAATATTTGCAAAGGCTATTTTTTCACTGACCAGTTAAATTGTGAAGTGGCTTTTCAGGGCCTTATATATTAGAATCCCCCAACAAGTCACCCCATTTTAAAAACTGCACCCCTCAAAGTATTCAAAACCGCATTTAGAGCGTTTCTTAACCCTTTTAGGCATTTCACAAGAATTAAAGCAATGTAAAGGTAAAATGTCAATTTCATTTTTATTGTTTTTTGCAGAATTTCATTTTTAATAAAAAAAAATTGTAACACAGAAGGTTTTACCAGAGAAACGCAACTCCATACTTATTGCCCAGATTTTGCTGTTTTAGGAAATATTCCACATGTGGCCCTAGTGTGGTAATGGACTAAAGCACCGGCCTCAGAAGCAAAGGAGCACCTAGTGGATTTTGGGCCTCCTTTTTATTAGAATTTTATTTTTGGCACCATGGCAGGTTTGAAGAGCTCTTGCGGTGCCAATACCGTGAAAACCCCTCAAAAGTGACCCCATTTGGGAAACTACACCCCTTTAAGGAATTTATCTAGGGGTATAGTGAGCATTTTGACCCCACAGGTTTTTTGCAGAAATAATTGGAAGTAGGCCATATTTTTTCAAAGAAAATGTAGGTTTAGTTAATTTTACATTTCCACAAGGACTAAAGGGAAAAAAAGCACTGCAGCATTTGTAAAGTAATTTCTCCCAAGTAAAACAATACCCCATATGTTGTCATAAACTGCTGTTTGGATACATGGTAGATCTCAGAAGTGAAGGAGCACCATTTGGTTTTTGGAACGGTTTCTGGGCGCCATGACACATTTTCTGAGCCCCTGTAGTACTAGTTTAGTGGAAAAACCCCAAAAGTGACTCCATTTGGGAAACCACACCCCTTGAGGAATCCTCTAGGGATATAGTGAGAATTTTGACCCCAAAGGTTTTTTGCTAAATTAATTAGAATTATGCCATGAAAATGAAGAGAACATTTTTTTTTCTTCTATTAAGATCTAGATTTAAGATCAACATTTTTTGATTTTTCACAAGGAATAAAGAAGAAAAAGCCCTGAGTATAGTAACACCCCATATGTGGTTATAAATGGCTGTTTACATATATGGGAGGGTTCAGAAGAAAAGGAGTGGTATTTGACTTTTGGAGGATAGATTTTGCTGGAATGTTTTACGGATGCCATGTCGCATTCGCAAAACCTATTTTAGAAACTACATCTGTAAAGGAATTTACCAAGGGATGTAGTGAGAATTTAGACCCCACAGGTGTTTTTCAGAAATTAATACGCAGTGGATGATGCAAAGGGAAAATTGCAATTTTTCCACTGATCTGCCTATTCACCGCACAATATGTTGTGCCACTGGAGAATCTTACCCCATATATCGTTAAGCGGGTTCTTCCAGGTATGGTAATGCCTTACTTGGGCACACCGTAGGGCTAAGAAGGGAAGGATCACCATTTGGAGTGTGGATTTTGCTTGGTAGTAGTTTTGTATGGAGTTTTACTGGTATTTCAGTATATAATGTGGGGGCATAATAAGAGGGTCTAATAATGGGGTAAATAATACAATTATCCATAGACGTCTGGTACACTGTCAATTTGGGGAATTTTTCTCCTTTGCTGGGAAAGTGTTGCGCTGGTATAATACGGGCGCTCTCGCTTCCAGCGGATGTGCTATGTCCCTTCCTAGTTCCTAAATACTATGGCCCTGAAACTGAAGGAATGTTCCCCTCCGGCCTGCAGATCGGGATGTTTTTCATCACCGCATTACTAGTGGCATAATTTTATTTTATTCTTGTTTTATGCAAGAAAAGCTGTCAATTTTATTGGTATGATTTTGGGACACATACGACTTTTTGATCACTTTTTTTATTGAATTTTTTGGAATAGGAAATTACCAAAAACAAGCAAATCTGGAATAGTTTTTTTATTTTTGTTTTTTTCCGGCATTCACCGTGTGCCATAAATTACATGTTAACTTTATTCTGCGGGTCGATACGATTACGGCGATACCAAATTTTATATCCTTTTTTTTAATGTATTGCCGCTTTTGCACAATAAAATCAGTTTTTTTAAAAAAAATAATTTGTTTTCTCTGTAGCCATATTCTAAGACCCATAACGTTTTTATTTTTGCGTGGACAAAGCTGTGTCGGGCATTATTTTTTGCGGGACGGGATGTCTTTTTTTTTTTTATTGGGAGGAGATGTGACCTAAAAACAAAGATTTTGGCTTTGTTTTAAATGTTTTTTTGTCGTTCACCGTGCGGGCTTAATTACGTAATAGTTTTATAGTTTGTCGTTACAGACGCGCGATACCCTTATATATATATATATATATATATATATATATATATATATATATATATATATAAATTTAATTTTTTTTAAGTCTTTTCCAATAATAAAATACTAATTATGGGAAAAAAAGGCAGTTTGGCTTTTTTTTTTTACTTGAAACTTTTGTGTTTTTTATTTTTTGACAAGATTTTTGTTCGCTTTTTTAACTTTTTTTTTTTTTTTTACTTGTTCCACTAAGGGACTTGAAGGCCTGATGCTCCGATCGCTACTCTAATACACTGCACTACATACGTAGTGCAGTGTATTAAAGCTGTCCGTTATTCACAGACAGCAAACCTATGAGGACCCGCTAAATGCGGGTCCCCATTGACTTCGGTACAAGGCAGACACGGAGGCCATTATTTGTCGTCCTGTTGCCATTGCAACCCAGCGATTGCGTTGCTTGGTCGCCGGTCGGGTAAAAACCTCTCGGATGCTGCGCTCTCTATTGAGCTCTATACAGCTGTCACCCCTGCGGTGATGGTGCGGGTTCTGCTTCTGAGCCGGCACCATCACCGCGATGTAACTGTACTTCTGTTTGCGGGAACACTTTCCCGACAGCGTTATATATATATATATATATATATATATATATATATATATATATACCATACTCGGACCATATATATGGTCCGAGTGTCGGACAGATTTCCCGGCCCAACCGCGGTACAGATAAACAGAACTCCTGGCACCCTAGACATTTATGATGCTAGGAGTCTCTGCCTCCCCATAGAACTGCTGTTCCTTACTGTATCATTTTGTTCAGTACAAAACAGCAGTTCCGTGAGGAGGCAGGGACTCCTAGTATCATAAATGTCTGATGCCAGGAGTTCTACTCATCTGTACCGCGGTCACGGTCCAAACTCGGTCGTGTGCAAGAGGTGTAAGGAAGACGCTGGACCAGAGTTGAAACGCGTCGCCATGATGATTAATAAATTACCTTCTTTTATCACAATTTCTGGAAGTTGGCAGCGCTGCTTTGGAATCCCCATTTTTTTTATTTTTCCTTGCCTGGAAATTGTATGCATAACTTGTATGTCTTCTATTTACTGCACACAAACCAGAGGAGAATCCTGCTCTCCTATCTATCACCTTTATATAGAACCTGCAGCATCATTGAGGATATTACGCAGATAGTATCCTGCACTGGGGAAACATGTAACTCTTACCTGCAGCTTCAGCAGTGTGTGTCTCCTATCTCTGTTCCTGCTCCCCCTCCCCTTTCTATAGATTTCTAAGTACAGGCTGTAAAGAGACACACCTGCAGTCCATCTCATCTTCCCTGTAACTAGAGATCGGTTTTTGCTTGACAAAAGTGGATGGACAACAAATTTACAGGAAGGGTGACACATAGTGTCAATAACTTCACACACAATTTGCATGGATAAAACTAAATTTTAACAGTAGTCAAATTACAAAGTTGGTTTATATCTGTATAGTATATGTAGCTCCCACTTCAACTTGCTCTAACTCAGGCTAGATCGGGACTGTAGCCTTGGCTTTAAAGCGTAGCTAAACTTTCGCAAATAAAAATAAATATTTAAACTGCTATTATGTCCCTCTATGTGAATACATTACTCCTAGCAATTTTTTTCACTTCAAAGTACCTTTTTTGCAGCTTTTTTTCTTGTGAAACCGTCCACATCTATTTTCTCACACTTCCTGATTCTGGCCGGTTGCTACGGGCGTGTCTAGGGGCGTGTCTTACTGTGTGTGATGTTACGATTTGTCTGCATCTTTCATGGGCAGTGAACTCTGAAGTTATCACTACGATACTGTGAGCGTGCACTGAGCTATGCACAGCAGAACACATATATATAGAGATGTAAATATCTCTGCACACTCCAGAAGAAAGCATTCAGAGTTTTTCTTTTCACTTTCCCTGGCAAGTGCAGGGAAGATAAGACAGGACGGCAGGGTGATTGCGGGGACGACGACGGACGGAGCAGTCCTAGTCTTATCTGATGCTAATTAGAAGCTCAGAATACAGTGTCCTGGACAGGGGGAGAATCACAGAGACCAGTGCACACAGTCTCTTCCAGGAACTGTGTAGAGTATATAGGCCGAGAGATCTTCCTGACGTCACGATGGGGGCGTGCACATCTGACGTCAGGATGGGGCCACCACCCACCCGTACTCCTAGGCAGCAGAATCCGTACACTGATACATTCAAACGGTGTACGGGTTTCTGCTAGCAACAGGAGAAATACAAGAAACAAAATGTGGTAGAAAAGTGTCAGAGTGGACATTTAAAACACATAGAACACAAAAGGGAGCCCAAATTCAACATAAAGCTGCATGAGCCGGTCACCAGCCAGTATCCGTGTATGACGGACATGAAGAGAAGGAGTGTGAGGGAATCTTATTCTGATGACTAATCTAAAAGGAGGGCCATGGAAAGGAGTCAGATTAGGGAATGTTATAGGCCTGTCTAAATAGATATGTTTTCAGGGCACGTTTAAAACTGTGGATATTGGGAATTAATCTGATTGTCTGGGGTAGCGCATTCCAGAGGACTGGTGCAGCACGAGAAAAATCTTGGAGATGGGAGTGGGAGGTTCGGATTATGGATGATTTTAATCTAAGGTCATTGGCAGAACGTAGAGCCAGAGTAGGGTGGTAGACAGAGATGAGGGAGGAGATGTAAGGAGGTGCAGCACTGTGGAGAGCTTTGTGGGTGAGAGTAATAAGTTTGAATTTTATTCTGAAGGGGATGGGCAACCAGTGCAGTGACTGGCACAGATTAGAGGCGTTGGTGTAGCGGTTAGTCATAAATATGTGCCTGGCTGCTGCATTGAGGATCGATTGGAGAGGGGAGAGTTTGGTGAGGGGAAGATCGACTAATAATGAGTTACAGTAGTCAAGACGAGAGTGAATCAGAGCAACAATGAGAGTTTTGGCGGTTTCCTCAGTAAGAAAAGGGCGGATTCTGGAGATGTTTTTGAGGTGAAAATGACAAGAGCGTTAACCCCTTCCCGACATTTGACGTACATGTACGTCATGGAAAGCATTGACTTCCCGCAAAATGCCGTACATGTACGTCAAACGTTTGGCACCGGCTCAGAAGCTGAGTCGGTGCCATCATCGTCGGATCTCAGCTGTATCTTACAGCTGACATCCGACTGTAACGGCGGGGACCGAAATTAGCTTCGATCCCCGCCATTAACCCCTTAAGTGCAGCGCTCAAACGCGATCGCTGCACTTAAGGTGTTTGCAGCTCATCGGAGCCCCAGCAATGAAATTGCCGGGGTTCCGGTGGCTGCAATGGCAACCGGAGGCCTAATACTGGCCTCCCGGTCTGCCTAGCACCGAAGCCGGTCAAGATCCGCCCGGCGGCGGAGCCTGATCGGCTTCCGTAGCTGCCGGCAAGATGGCGCCGGGTCAGGAGCTGATCCGGCGTCATCAGCGGTGGAAGTCAGCTGTACTGTACAGCTGACATCCACCTGTAACGGCAGGAACCGGAGCTAGCTCCGATCCCTGCCATTAACCCCTTCGATGCAGCAATCGAAAGCGATTGCTGCATCGTAGCGGTTACTAGCAGATCGCCAGCCCTGACAGGCAATCGGGACTGGCGACTGCTGTTATGGCAACAGGAGACACAATGGTCTCCTGCTCTGCCATTACGGAAGCCGATTTAGGCCCCGCCGGGAGGCGAAGCCTAAACGGCTTGCTGTCAGTGAATGACTGACAGATCTAATACATTGCACTACATAGGTAGTGCAATGTATTAGAAAAAAAAAAATCTGACCGTTGGACCTTCAAGTCCCCTAGTGGGACTTGAAGAAAAGTGTAAAAAAAGTATAAAAAAGTGCAAAAAATAAAAGTTTGAAAACAATAAAAGTTTCAAGTAATCAAATAAAACACAATCCCCCTTTTACTCTTATCAAGTCCTTTATTATTGAAAAATAATAATAAACCATATGTATTTGGTATCGCCACGACCGTAACGACCGGAGGTATCAAAATATTATATTATTTATTGCACGCGGTGAACAGCGTAAAAAAACCCGTAAAAAACGTTACCAGAGTTTCTGTTTTTTGGTCACTTTGCCCTACAAATATTACAATAAAAAGTGATCAAAAAGTCGCACGTATCCAAAAATGGTACCTATAAAAACTATAGCTCGTCCCGCAAAAAACAAGCCCTCATACACGTCCGTCGACAAAAAAATTAAAAAGTTATGGTTCTCACAACTTGGCGACAGAAAAAATACATTCGTTTTACAAAAGTAATTTTATTGTGCAAAAAATTTTAAAACATAAAAAAGTGCTATAAATTAGGTATCGCCGGAATCGTACTGACCCGCAGAATAAAGTTAACATGTAGTTTATAATGCGTGGTGAACGCTGTATAAAAAAAAAGAAAAAAGCTGTGCCAGAATTGCGTTTTTTTGTTTACCTGGCATCCCAAAAAATAGGATAAAAGGTGATCAAAAAGTCGCATGTACCCCAAAATGGTACCAATAATAACTACAGCTCGTCCCGCAACAAACCAGCCCTCATACCGCTACGTCTATGAAAAATAAAATTAGTTATGGCTCCAATAAGTCAGGAAATAAAAAAATATGCAGTTGTGCCCGAGGGGAACATTTCTTCAGTTTCAAGAGGCGATTTATCAAGGACCTAAAATTAGGGAACCAGGAAGGGGAGGGCCCAAACATATCCGCTGGAAGCGACGGTGCCCGTATTATACCAGGATAATACTTTCCCAGCAAAATTCCCCAAACTACAAAGGCGCGGAGTGTGGACCAAAAGGGGGATAAGAAATGACACCATTTATCAGTGCGACACCGGCCTGTGCAGAAAGGATTGCCTCACAGCGTAACACACATCTATGGATTATTTTTATTTTTTTATACCACCTGACTATGCCCCTTATATACTCCGCCCCGCTTACATGTACCCCCACATTATAAAACACCAGCAATACTCAAACAAATATAGTGCCAAGCAAAATCCGCTCTCCAAAAGCCAAATGGTGCTCCCTCGGCCCTGAACCCTGCAGCGTCCCCAAACAGCAGTTCCCTTCCACATATATGGCATCGTCATACCCGGGAGAACCCTTTTAACAATTTTTGGGGTGTGTGTCTCCAGCGTCATAAGCTGGGCATGACATATTTGCCACTGAATGGCATATCTAGGGAAAAATATACATTTTTAATTTGCACCATCCACAGCGCATTCATTTATGGAAAAGACATGTGGGGTGAAAATGCTCACTACACCCCTTAATAAATGCCTTGAGGGGTGCAGTTCCATAGTGGGGGTCACTTATCAGGGGTTTCTTTTTATTATTTCACATCTGAGCGTCTGCAGTTGTGAACCAATACTTTGTAAATCGCCAAATTAGGCCTCCACTCCGCATGGTACTCTTCACTCCTGAGCCCTGTCATATGTCCAGGCAAAAGATTAGGGCCACATGTAGGGTGTTTCTAAAACCGGGAAACACCGCATAATAATTAGAGGGCTGTCTTGTTATGGTGGCACAAGCCGGGCACCACATATTGGCATATCTATGGGAAAAAATCCCATTTTCACTCTGCAACATTGAGCGCACACTAATTTCTACAAAACACCTGCAGGGTTAAAATGCTTACTACACCCCTTGGTAAATGCATTGAGGGGTGTAGTTTCCAAAATGGGGTCACTTCTGGGGGGTTTCCACTGTTTTGGGCCCACAGGTGCCCAGAAACCAATCCAGCAACATCTGCACTCCAAATGGCGGTCCTTCCCATCTGAGCCCTGCGGTTTGCCCAAACAGCAGTTTATGACCACATATGGGGTATTGCCGTACTCGGGAGAAATAGCTTTACAAATGTTGGGTTCTTTTTTTCCTTTATTTGTTGAGAAAATGAAAAGATTTGCGCTAAAGCTACGTCTTATTGAAGAAAAAGGACTGTTTTTATTTTCACTGCCTAATTCTAATAAATTCTATGAAACATCTGTGGGGTCAAAATGCTCACTACACCCCTAGATGCATTCCTCAAGAGGTGTAGTTTCCTAAATGGAGTCCCTTTTTGGGCGTTTTCATTGTTTTGTCCCCTCACGGGCTTTGCAAATGTGACATGGCCTCCGCAAATCATTCCTGCTAAATGTGAACTCCAAAAGCCAAATAGCGCTCTTTCCCTTCTCAGCCTCGCCATGTGTCCAAACAGCCGTTTATTACCACATGTGGGGTATTGTTTTACTCGGGAGAAATTGCTTTACATATTTTGTGGTGCTTTTTCTCCTTCAGTCCTTCTGGAAATGAGAAAAAATTAGCTAAACCTACATTTTCTTTGAAAAAATGTAGATTATTATTTTCACAGCCTACTTGCAAAAATTTCTGCAAAAAACCTGTGGGGTCAAAATGCTCACTATACCCCTAGATAATTTCCTCAAGGGGTATAGTTTCCAAAATGGGGTCACTTGTTGGGGGTTTCCACTGTTTTGTCCCCTCAGGGGCTTTGTAAATGTGACCTGGCCTCCGCAAACCATTCCTGCTAAATGTGAACTCCAAAAGCCAAATAGCGCTCTTTCCCTTCTCAGCCACGCCGTGTCTCCAAACAACCGTTTATTACCACATGTGGGGTAGTGTTTTACTCGGGAGAAATTGCTTTACAAATTTTGCGGTGCTTTTTCTCCTTTAGTCCTTGTGGAAATGAGAAAAAAAATCGCTAAACCTACATTTTCTTTGAAGAAATGTTGATTTTAATTTTCACGGCCTACTTCCAATAATTTCTGTAAAAAACCTGTGCGGTCAAAATGCTCACTGTACCCCTAGATAATTTCCTTGAGGTGTCTAGTTTCCCAGATGGGGTCACTTTTGGTTGATTTTGACTGTTTTGGCACCGCAAGAGCCCTTCAAACCTGACATGGTGCCTAAAATATATTCTAACAAAAATAAGGCCCCAAAATCCACTAGGTGCTCCTTTGCTTCTGAGGCCGGTGCTTCAGTCCAGTAGCACGCTACGGCCACATGTGGGATATTTCCTAAAACTGCAGAAACTGGGCAACAAATATTGAGTTGCATTTCTCTGGTAAAACCTTCTGTTTTATAAAAAAAATTGTATTAAAAATGTATTTCTGCAGAAAAATATGAAATTTGTAAATTTCACCTCTACTTTGCTTTAATTCCTGTGAAATGTGTAAAGGGTTAAGACATTTTCTAAATGCTGTTTTGAATACTTTGAGGGGTGAAGTTTTTAATATGGGGTGACTTTTTTGGGGTTTCTAATATATAAGGCCCTCAAAACCACTTCACAACTGAACTGGCCCCTGTAAAAATAGCCTTTTGAAATTTTCTTGAAAATGTGAGAAATTGCTGCTAAAGTTCTAAGCCTTGTGAGGTCATAGAAAAATAAAAGGATGTTCAAAAAACGATGCCAATCTAAAGTAGACATATGGGTGATGTTAATTAGCAACAATTTTGTGTGGTATAACTGCCTGTCTTACAAGCAGATACATTTAAATTGAGAAAAATGCTAATTTTTGCAATTTTTCGCTAATTTTTGGTGTTTTTCACAATTAAATACTGAACATATCGAGCAAATTTTGCCAGTAACATAAAGTCCAATGTGTCACGAGAAAACAATCTCAGAATCGCTTGGATAGGTGAAAGCATTCCGGAGTTATTACCACATAAAGTGACACATGTCAGATTTGAAAAATGAGGCTCTGTCAGGAAGGTCAAAAGTGGCTAAAGAGGGAAGGGGTTAAAGTGATTGTATGTGAGGAGTAAAGGAAAGATCTGAGTCAAAAATAACCCCGAGACAGCGGGCGTGCTGCTTAGGAGTTATGATAGTGCCACACACAGAGATGGAGACATCCGGTTTACGGAGGTTAGTAGATGGTGGGAACACAACGAGCTCAGTTTTAGAAATATTCAGTTTCAGATAGAGAGAGGACATGATAGAGACAGGGGACAGACAATCACTGGTGTTTTGTATTAGAGCAAGGGTGATGTCATGGGAAGAGGCATATAATTGGGTGTCATCAGCGTAGAGATGGTACTGGAAGCCAAATCTGCTGATGGTTTGTCCAATAAGAGCTGTGTAGAGAGAAAAGAGGAGCGGACCTATGACTGATCCCTGAGGAACCCCCGATAGTAAGGTGAAGAGGACAAGAAGTGGAACCAGCAAATGACACACTGAACGAGCGGTAAGAGATATAGGAGGAAAACCAAGAGAGAGCCGCGTCCTTGAGGCCAATAGAGTGGACATGTTAAAGAGGCTCTGTCACCAGATTATCAAATCCCTATCTCCTATTGCATGTGATCGGCGCTGCAATGTAGATAACAGTAACTTTTTTTTTTAAAACAATCATTTATATTTATGCAAATGAGCCTTTCTAATGGACAACTGGGAGTGTGTTTTCTCTTATTTCCAACTGGGCGTGTATTGTGTCTGTAACATCTGGGCGTGTTTACTTGTTTTACTAGCTGGGCGTTGTGAATAGAAGTAAACAAGTAAAACAAGTAAACACGCCCAGATGTTACAAACACAATACACGCCCAGTTGGAAATAAGAGAAAACACGCTCCGTTATCCATTAGAAAGGCTCATTTGCATAAATATAAAATTGCTCATAACTTGGCCAAAAATGATTGTTTTAAAAAAAAAAAAAAAAATAACTTTACTGTTATCTACATTGTAGCGCCGATCACATGCAATAGGAGATAGGGATTTGATAATCTGGTGACAGAGCCTCTTTAAGTAGGAGTTTGTGGTCTACAGTGTCAAAGGCTGCAGAGAGATCCAGAAAAATCAGTAGAGCGTATTTGCCGTTCGATTTAGCTGACAAGAGATCATTTGAGACTTTAGTAAGCAAGCCGATGCAATCAGCAACCTTTAGAATCTTTTGGGATTGCTTGAGAAAACTCCTGGGAAATAAATCTAACAAAGCGGCGTATTAATATGTTGGAAGATCTTTTGCCAGATGTTGCAGCCATTTACATGAACGGCCGTCCATCACAGCAAGCATCACTGCTTGTTTTAAGTTCTGGCTTGCTTAAAGAGGGGGATCCCAGGTAGAATACTTTTCTCTGATGTCCACATGCCTTTAACCCCTACCCACACGACTCAGTAACTATACGTCCCGCACGAGGACGTATAGTTAGAGTTGTTCCCGTTAAACCCTGTCGGCGACAGCTGACCCCCCCCCCCGGTTCCTGGTGCACACTGTCTCCGATAGCTGATACTCCACTCTTGTCTGGCCAGTGGTCCTTTGCCGCTGATTTGCGGCAATTTTAGGGGTTTCTAGCACATCGGCAGACCCCACGATGAAATTGCGGTGTTTGCCAATGGTTGGCAAGGCAATTGGAGGCCAAACAATAGCCTCCGTGTCTGCCATGGACAGAAGCCTAACGTAAAGCTTAATTTATTGCGCACTGTGAATTACGTAATAAATAATTTAAAACGCCAAAATCACTGTTTGGTCGCCTTGGCTCTAAAAAATTTTCATAAAAAGTGATCAAGAATTTGTATGTACCAATAAAAGCTACAGCTCATCCTGCCAAAAATAAGCCCTCACACCGATCAATCCACCAAAAAATAAAAGTTATGGCTCTCAGAATGCGGTTTGTAAAAGGAGTAAAATATAAAAAAAAAAAAAAAAGGTATAAATTTGGTATCACCATAATCGTATTCAAATGCTGAATAAAGTTAAAGGGGTTTTCCAATACTTTATTTTTTTTTTTAAATCAATGCAATGTTCCTCTATTAATATATTAGTGCACTCTGTCTAGCTTTTTCTTGATAATAAATGGTTTTAGTAACATTACTCCCTATTGTTTACCTGGAGAGGTTTGTTTTGCTCAGTAAGTTCATTCCTCTTCTCTTCCTGTGTTTCTCCTCCCTGCATGCACTGCTCTAGTCCCAGCATGCAATGTGCATGCAGCAGTGCACTTGCTCCGCCTACTACACCCAGCTCTACTAACTTCTGCAATCTCAGTCTTCATTTTGGTGCTCTCATTCTATTACTGCTAGCACAAGCTGAAATCACTGGATATCTGCGTTTTTAAACAACACTGACCCTATATGATGATACGTAAAGTTTGGTCTTTATAATTATAAGTTTTCTAAATGTATATTAACTGTTTATACAGTCTTAGTTTTAAATACTGTATTTTATATATATATATATATATATATATATATATATATATATATATAAAATAAAAAAAATTGAATTCTAACATGTGAATTGGGATAAAAGGAGCAATACCTGTGGATCGCCGCTGCATCCTGTGTCGGAGATTCACAGTGAGCAAGAAAAAACTAAAGGGAAGCAGCGCTCCTAACTAGCCATCGATGAAAAATAATTCCCCTTCATGTAACTCTGCTACCTGTCAACTGAAAAGTCATCCACCACAGGGAAAAATGTTAGTCCATCATGTCTGATTCCCAGGTGTTTCTTTGCGGTACTCCTCTGTGTGGAAACATTTTTCACTCTGGCAGCTGATTTTTCCATTGACAGGTAGCAGAGTTACACAACAGGAAAACAAATTCCCCATCATGTAACTCTGCTACCTGTGAACTGAAAAGTCATCGGCTGTTTGAAGGGGGTGCACCGCTCGTATAAGCGCTGCTTCCCCTTACTTCATCACACTGTGAATCGCTAACTAGTTCGTATAGAAGCGAAGTATTGCCTAATTATTTTTTTTGGGCTTCCAGTTCAGTTCTGAAGTGGCTTTGAGGGGCCTATATATTAGACACCCCTATGAAACACGACATTTTAGAAACTAGACCCCTCAAAGTATTCACAACAGCATTTAGAAAGTTTATGCACAAAATGTTTTACCAGAGAAACGCAACTCAATACTTATTGTCCAGATTCTGCAGTAGAAATATCCCACATGTGGCCCTCGGGCGGTAATGGACTGAAGCACCGGCCTCAGAAGCAAAGGAGCACCTAGTGGATTTTGAGGCCGCCTTTTTATTAGGCACCATGTCCGGTTTGAATAGGTCTTGTGGTACCAAAATAGTGGAAACCCCCAAAAGGTGATCCCATTTTGGAAACTAGACCACTTGAGGAATACATTGTAGTTTTCTTGGGGTGCATGCAGCTTTTTGATCAGTTTTTATTCTATTTTTAAGTGGCGCGGTGACTAAAAAACAGCAATTCTATTGTTTTTTAATTCTATTTTTGTTACAGCGTTCACCGTGCGCTATAAATGACATATTCACTTTATTCTATGGGGCGATACGATTAGGGCTCATTTACACGAGCGTATTATACGTTTTTGCAACGCGCGTCGCAGGGACCTATGTTACTCTATGGGGCCGTGCAGACAGGTACGTGATTTTCACGCAGCGTATGTCCGCTGCGTGAAACGCACGACGTCCTATATTTGTGCGCTGTTCGCGCATCACGCACCCATTGAAGTCAATGGGTGTGTGAAAACCACGCATGTCGCACGGAAGCAATTCCGTGGGACGCGCGTGATTCACGCAACAGCACTGTAAAGGATGAATGAAAACAGAAAAGCACCACGTTCTTTTCTGTTTACAAACATCCAAACGGAGTGTCATAATGATGGCGGCTGCGCGAAAAGCACGCAGCCGCGCATCATAAAGGGCTGACACACGGAGCTGTTAAGTGCTTTTTGCGCACGCAAAACGCCGCGCTTTTTGCTTGCACAAAACGCACACGCTCGTGTAAACTCGGCCTTACGGTGACACCAGATGTTTATAGTTTTTTTATGTCTTATGGCGTTTGCACAATAAAATACGTTTTGTAAAAAATCATTCACTTTTTGTTACCTTATTCTAAGAGCCAGAACTTTATAATTTTTCCATCAATAAAGCCGTGCGAGGACTTATTTTTTGCGTAACGAACTGTAGTTTCGATCAGGACCATTTTTCGGTAAATGCAACTTTTTGATCTATTTTTAATACATTTTTTGGGAGGTGAAGTGACCAAACAATTGTGATTTTGGTACGGTATATTATTATTTTCTTTTACGGCGTTCACCGCGCGGGATAAATAACGAAATAATTTTGTAGTTCAGGCCGTTACGGACGCGGCGATACCAATTATGTATCGTTTATTTATATATTTTTATTAATAAAAAAGGACTGATAAGGGAAAAAAAGGGGGATTTTTTTAACTTTTAATTTCTTATTTTTACACATCTTTTTTAACTTTTTTTTTTACTTTATTACTTTGTCCCACTAGGGGACTTGAGGGCAGGAGGCCCTGATCGCTATTCTAATACACTGCACTACATCCGTAGTGCAGTGTATTAGAACTGTCAGCTATTCACTGACAGCAAGCATAGTGGGTCCTGACTTTGTCAGGACCCACTAGGCTTCCGTCGATGGCATAGCCGGACGCCTTTGTTTGGTGTCCGGTTGCCATAGTAACCATCGCCGGCCGCTATCGTGTAGCAGGCCGGCGATGGTAACTTAACCCCTAAAAACCCGCGATCTCTATAGAACGCGGCTTTTAAGGGGTTAGACAGCGGGGACACAGCGATCGGTCCCCGCTGTAGGAGCTGCGGCAGCTGCTGTACGAGACAGCAGCTGTCACAGCTCCTGCACCTGTCGGGAAGACGGCCGAAACGGCCGTTATTCCTGCAACTTCGTATACACACCGCTACACACCTTCAACCTTGCGCATGCGCAGTGTAATATACACGGCCGCTGAAGACGCAGCCACATAATTTCACAGAGCATGCGCGGTGGAGTGTGTTCACCACGCATGCTCTAATTCAATAAAGAAGCACGTGGTACGGTTACGTCATTTTTGACGTAACCGTACAGTGTGAAAGCCGGAAACCGGAAGCAAGGCAGAAGACCAAATGGACGGGTCTGCACAGGAAGTGCAGATTTTGCATTGCTAAGGGGACGGCAAGGGAGGAGGATATACGACGCTACAGCCATCTGATGAAACGTAAGTACATTGGAAAGTTATATCTTTTTCATTGTTTTATTTAAATAAATGTAATTTTTTAGTTCCGGAATACCCCTTTAAGTTGTCGCTTTTACAGCACGGTGAAAGACTTAAAAACAAAACCCAAAAACAATTGAGGAATCAGTTTTTTCTAATTTCAGCCCGCAAAGATTTTATTTTCAGTTTCCCAGTACATTATATGGTACTTTAAATGGTGTTAATGGAAACTACAAATCCTTCCGCAAAAGAAAAGCCTCCATACCACTCTGATGGAAAAATAAAAAAGTTATGGCTCTTGGAAGGCGGGGACTGAAAAACGAAAATGAAAAAGCAAAAAAAGGATCAGTCCTGAAAGGGTTAATTAATTTCTAATATAAAAACATTTATGACCATATATGGTATATTGCCGTACACTGGAGAAGTTGCTTTAGAAATGTTGGGTAGCTTTTTCTCTTTTTTTCACTTCCCTTGTGAAAAAAATAAAAATAAAAAAATCAACCTTTTAGTGGACAAAAATGTTGATATTATTTTTCACTGCCTAATTCCACTAAATTCTACAAGAAACCTGTGGGGTCAAAATGCTATATATAACCTCGAAAAATTCCTTGTAGAGGGTTTCCACAGGTTTTTTTATTTTTTTTCCTCCAGGGCGTTGCAAACTTAACATGGCACTGAAAACTATTCCAGCAAAATCTGCGTTCCAAAATCCAAAAGGCGCTCCTTCCCTTCTGAGCCCTGCTGTGGGTCCAAACATCAGTTTGACCACATATGGGGTATTGCTGTAATCGGGAGAAATTTATTTACAAATGTTGGGGTGTTTTTTTACCTTTTTATTCTTTATAAAAATGAAAAAATTCTATGTTTTAGCAGAAAAAAAAAAGTAGATTTTAATCTTTACAGACTATTTCCTCTAAATTCTGAATAACAACTGTGGGGTAAAAATGCTAACTACCCCTAGATAATGTCATTGAGGGGTGTAGTTTCCAAAATGGGAACACTTTTGGGGGGTTTTGACTGTTTAGGCACCACAAGACCTCTTTAAACCTGACATAGTGCCTAAAATATATTCCTGAAAAATGAGGCCCCAAAATCCTCTAGGTGCTCCTTTGCTTCTGAGGCCGGAGCTTCAGTCCAGTTGCACACTAGGGCTGCATGTGGGATATTTCTAAAAACTGCAGAATCTGGGCAATAAATATTGTGCTTCTCTGGTAAAACCTTCTGTGTTACAGAAAAAATGTACCGTATTACAAATTAATTCCGGCAAAAAATTATTTATTTGTAAATTTCCCCTCTACTTTGCTTCAATTCCTGTGGAACGCCTAAAAGGTTAAAATACTTTCTGATTTCTGTTTTGAATACTTTGAGGGGTGCAGTTTTTTTTAGAATATGGTGATTTATGGGGACTTACTAATATATAAGGCCCTCAAAGCCACTTCAGAACTGAACTGGTCCCTGAAAAAATAGCCGTTTGACATTTTCTTGAAAATGTGAGAAATTGCTGCTAAAGTTCTAAGCCTTGTAACGTCCTAGAAAAATTAAAGGACGTGAAAAAAGCGATGCAAACATAAAGTAGACATATGGGAAATATTAACTAGTTACTATTTTGTGTGGTTTCTGCGTGTCCGTTTTTACACCGGACACAGTAATGAGCAGTATCTCATAGAAATACACTGGACTCTCTGCACCCAACTTTCACAGATCGTATAGACAGTGTGAGTCAGGGTAGTTTTATAACTCTGCAGCTAATTATTGTATGGACTCGCCTATTATATCACTGCACTCCTGTTCCCTTAGATAGGGCAGAAATTATCTCTTCAGTAGCACTTTATTCATGGGGGACATACAGAGAAAGGATGGTGGTGCTTGAAGGGGTGGGGACTTCGAACTGCTAGGAGGGTTTTGATAGGTGATGATGTAAGATGATGTGAGATCACATGACACACCTTCCAATAATGAAAGGGTTCAAAAAGTAAAGTATAGATGCAACTGAGCTGGGAAGAAACAAATGACACTGCTAGAATTTTGCTGGTGAGTTGGTATTATATGTGCAAAAAAAAACAAAACATTGCTTCTTTAACCCATTGGCGCAGAATCACTTACATGCACGGCATAGAATGCAGCCATTCGTGCATGTACGTGTTTGTGATCGTGCGGACACAGAAGCTGTGTTTGCACGGTTACTGCAGGAGCCCGGCTGTAAATGACAGCCAGGCTCCCGCTGCAATGGCTAGGACTGGAGAAACCTCCAATCCCAGCTGTGTAACACCTTTAAATGCAATGGTCAGTAGCGACCATGACATTTAAGTTGTTTGACAGAGGGAAGAAGCTTCCTTGGTCACCGATCGGCGGCCCGCGAATGCAATCGCTGACCGGTTGCCATGGCAGCTGGGGGGCTAACAACGGACCCCAGGACTGCTCTGGCCATCTAATAGATTGCCTGTCAGTTTTAGGCTATGTTCACACACAGTTTTTTGCAGGTAGAAAATTCTACCTCAAAATTCCTTCCGGAATTTTGAGGCCGATTTTCATCTGCCTGCACGTTTTTTGCCGCGTTTTTCGCCCGCGGGCAAAAAACGCAGCTAAATATGCTTTCTCTGCCTCCCATTGATCTCAAGGGGAGGTCAGAGACGTGAACGCCCGAAGAAAGGGCATGTCGCTTCTTTTTCCCGCGAGACGGTTTATCCGCTCGCCGGAAAAAATCTCCTCCGCCTCCCATTGAAATCAATGGGAGGCATTTTCGGCTGTTTTCTGGCACGTTTTACGACGTGGTTTCCATATAAAAAAAAAAGTGTCCATAAACTCCATGTGAACTGGCCCTTACACTGACCGGTAATAATGCTTGGAAATACTAAGTTTACCAAAGCATTATATCTGCGATCAAAAGATCACATAGTGAAGACCCCTAGTGGGACAGATAAAAAATAAGTAATCTACGTGGGGTGGTCGTGAAGGGGTTAATATTAACGGGTTGCAAAGCTGGTCGTTGTGCCTGCAGCCCGTTAATCCACGTGTGCTCCTAACAGAGCACACAGACGCTCCCCACAGCCCGGCATCTCCCAGTACAGGCTGCTACTAGCAGCCTTAGCACTGGGGGAAAACATCGGGTCGGATCACAGCGGTGATCCGAACCGATTAACCCCTTAATTGCGGCAGTCAATAGTGACCGCCGCATTTAAGTTCTTATAGCAACATCGGCACCCCGCTACGCGATTACGGGGGTTGATTGTTGCGGGGGGGCGATTGCTTTGGCAAATGGAAGCCTAACAAAGGCTTCCTATCTGCCAATACGTTAGCCGATTAGGCCCCGCCCGGAGGTGGAGCCTGATCGGCTTGCTGTCAGTGAACAACTGACCGTTCTAATACATTGCACTAGAATTGTATTAGAACATCAAACAAACAGTTGGACCTTCAAGTCCCCTAGTGGGACTAAAGAAAAGTGTAAAAAAAGTAAAAATAAAAGTTGTAAAAATACAATAAAAGTTTCAAATAATAACACAAAACACAATCGCCCTTTTTCCTTTATCAAGTCATTTATTATTGAAAAAAAGAATAAAGCCATACATATTTGGTATCGCTGCGACCGTAACTATAAAAATATTATGTTATTTATTCCGCACAGTGAACGCCGTAAAAAAAAAATACTGACATAATTGCTATTTTTTGGTCACTTTGTCTTCCAAAAATTGAAATAAAAAGTGATCAAAAAGTCGCATGTACCCAAAAATGGTACCTATAAAAACTATAACTCGTCTCGCTAAAAATAAGCCCTCATACAGCTCCGTCAAGGAAAAAATTAAAACCGTTATGGCTCTCACAACTTGGCGACAGAAAAAATGCATTCTCTTTACAAAAGTTATTTTATTGTGCAAAAAGTTGTGAAACATAAAAAGTGCTATAAATTACGTTTCGCCAGAATCGTACTGACCCGCAGAATAAAGATAACATGTAATTTATAATGCGTGGTGAACGCTGTATAAAAAGAACTAAAAAAATATGCCAGAATTGCTGTTTTTTGGTCACCTTGCCTCCCCAAAAAAAAAGGATAACAAGTGATCAAAAAGTCGCATGTACCCCAAAATGGTACCAATAAAAACTACAGCTCGTCACACAAAAAAAACCAGCCCTCATACCACTACGTCTATAAAAAATAAAATTTGTCAAGGCACCAATAAGCCAGGAAATAAAAATATGCTGTTGTGCCGGCCCGAGGGGAACGTTTCTTCTGTTTCAAGTGGCGAATTATCAAGGCCCCTAAAATTAGGGAACCAGGAAGGGGAGGGCCCAAACATATCTGCTGGAAGCGAGGACGCCCGTATTATACCAGGACAACACGTCCCATCAAAATTCCCCAAACTTCAAAGGTGCGGAGTGCGGACCAAAAGGGGAATAAGTAAAGACCGTTTATTAGTGCGACACCGACCTGTGCAGAAAGGATTGTGTCACAGCGTAACACACATCTATGGATTATTTTATTGTTTTTTTTTACCCCACTATACCACCTGACTATGCCCCTTATATACTCCGCCCGGCTTACATGTACCCCCACATTATAAACGGAAACACCAGTAAGACTCAAAACAAAACTACTACAAGCAAAATCCACGCTCCAAAAGCCAAATGGCGCTACCTCCCTTCTGGACCCTACAGTATTCCCAAACAGCAGTTTCCTTCCACATATATGACATCACCATACCCGGGAGAACCCTTTTAACAATTTTTGGGGTGTGTGTCTCCAGTGGCACAAGCTGGGCGCCACATATTGGCATATCTATAGAAAAAAATCTCATTTTCACTCTGCAACATCGAGTGCACACTAATTTCTGCCAATCACCTGTGGTGTTAATATGCTCACTACACCCCTAAGTGAATACCTTGAGGGGTGTAGTTTCCAAAATGGGGTCACTTCTGAGGGGGATCCACTGTTTTGGTCCCACAGGGACTTTGCAAATGCGACATAGCGCCCAGAAACCAATCCAGCAAAATCTGTACTCCAAAAGCCTTCTGAGCCCTACTCTGTGCCCAAACAGCAGTTTGACCACATATGTGGTATTGCCGTACACAGGAGAAGTTGCTTTACAAGTGTTGTGGTGCTTTTTTTCATTTATTTGTTGAGAAAATGAAACATTTTCAGCTAAAACTACGTCTTATTGAAGAAAAAGGATTTTTTTTAATTTTCACTGCCCAATTCTAATA
Source organism: Rhinoderma darwinii (assembly GCF_050947455.1). NCBI lineage: Eukaryota > Metazoa > Chordata > Amphibia > Anura > Rhinodermatidae > Rhinoderma > Rhinoderma darwinii. The sequence goes on from NC_134691.1 coordinate 238,120,002, forward strand.
AAATCTATGAAACACCTGTGGGGTCAAAATGCTCACTACACCCCTAGATGAATTCCTCAAGGGGTGTAGTTTTGTGAATGGAATCACTTTTGGGGAGTTTCCACTGTACTGACACCTTAGGAGCTTTGCAATAGTGACATGGTGTCAAGAAACCAATCCAGCAAAATCTGTGCTCCAAAAGCCAAATGGCGCACCTTCTCTTCAGATCCTTGCCGTGTGCCCAAACAGCAGTTTATGACCACATATGGGGTATTGCCGTACTCCAGAGAAGTTGCTTTACAAATGTTGTTTTTTTTTTATTCCTTTATTTGTTGAGAAAATGAAAAATTTTGAGCTAAAGCTACGTCTTATTGGAAAAAAAGTGTTTTTTTTATCTTCACTGCCAAATTCTAATAAAATCTATGAAACCCCTGTGGGTTAAAAATGCTCACTACTCCCCTAGATGGATTCTTCAAGGGGTGTAGTTTCCTAAATGGAGTCACTTTTTTGGTGTTTTCACTGTTTTGGTCCCTTAGGGGCTTTGCAAATGCGACGTGGTCTCCGCAAACCATTCCTGCTAAATTTGAGCTGCAAAAACCAAATGTCGCTCTTTCCCTTCTAAGCCCTGCCGTGTGTCCAAACAACCGTTTATTACCACATGTGGGGTACTGTTTTACTCGGGAGAAATTGCTTTACAAATGTAGTGGTGCATTTTCTCCTTTTAGCCCTTGTGGAAATTAGAAAAAATTAGCTAAACCTACATTTTCTTTGAAAGAATGTAGATTTTCATTTTCACGGCCTACTTCCAATAATTTCTCCCAAAAACCTGCGGGGTCAAAATGCTCACTATACCCCTAGATAATTTCCTCAAGGGGTATAGTTTCCGAAATGGGGTCACTTTTGGGGGATTTCCACTGTTTTGGCGCCGCAAGAGCCTTTCAGACCCGACATGGTGCCTAAAATATTTTCTAATAAAAAAGGAGGCCCCAAAATCCTCTAGGTGCTCCTTTGCTTCTGAGGCTGGTGCTGCAGTCAATAAGTGCACTAGGGCCACATGTGGGGTATTTCTAAAAACTGCAGAATCTGGGCAATAGAGATTAAGTTGCGTTTCTCTGGTAAAACTTTCTGTGTTACAAAAAAATAGATGAAAAATTAATTTCTGCAAAAAAAAAATTTCACATCTACTTTGCCTTAATTCCTGTGAAACATCTAAAGGGTTAAGAAACTTTCTAAATGCTGTTTTGAATACTTTGAGGGGTGAAGTTTTTAAAATGGGGTGACTTAGAGTGTTTCTAATATATAAGGCCCTAAAATCCACTTCACAACTGAACTGGCCCCTGTAAAAATAGCCTTTTGAAATTTTCTTGAAAATGTGAGAAATTGCTGCTAAAGTTCTATGCCTTGTGATGTCATAGAAAAATAAAAGGATGTTCAAAAAACAATGCCAATCTAAAGTAGACATATGGGGGATGTTAATTAGCAACAATTTTGTGTGGTATTACCATCTGTCTTACAAGCAGATACATATAAATTTAGAAAAATAATAAAAGTTAATCCATAAGTCCTATGTACCCCTAAAAAGTTCCAATGAAAACTGCATCTCGTCCCGCAAAAAAAAAAAAGCACACATATAACTGAATTGACGGAAAAATAAAAAAAGCTATGGCTCTAATTTTAAATAATTCCATTTTGTGTTTTTATTGTGCAAAAGTAGTAATACCTAACAAACCTTTACATATGTGGTATTGCCGTAATCGTACAGACCCATAGAATAAAGATAACATGTTACGTACGCCACACGGTAAACGACGTAAATTTAACCTTTTAGTGACCAGCCTATTTTAGGCCTTAATGACCAAGCTATTTTTTCAGTTTTTTTATAGTTGCATTCAAAGAGCTATAACTTTTTTATTTTTCCGTCGACATAGCTGTATGAGGACTTGTTTTTTTGCGGGATTAGTTGTACCTTTTAATGGCATTTTGGGGTACATATCCTTTTTTGATTAACTTTTTTTTGGGGGGATTAGAAAAAAACCCTGAAATTCTGCCAATGTTCTATGTGTTTTAAATTGACACCGTTCACTGTGCGGCGTAAATAACTTACTATGGGTTGGTACAGTTACGACGATACCAGATATGTATAGGTTTTTTTATGTTTTTTATGACTTTTGCACACTAAAAACACTTTTGAACTAAAATTATTTGTTTTTTCATGGTTTCTTTCCAAGAGCCGTAATTTTTTTTATTTTTTCCGTCAATGTAATGATTTTTTGGGCTTGTTTTTTTGCGGGACGAGACGTATTTTTGATTGGTACTGGTTTGGGTACATGGGACTTATTGATTAACTTTAATTATGACTTTTTTGGGGGGGGGCACTGGGAAAAAAATGTCAAATTCGCCATTTGTTTTTTTCATTTATTTTTATTTTTTTTACTGTGTTCACCTTGCGTCTTTTAAATTACGTAACTTTATTCTTTGAGTCATTATGGTTGTGGCGATACCATATAGGTGTACTTTTATTTATTTATGGAAAATAATGGTTTTATAATTTTTTTTTTTCTTTACTGTAATTTTTATTAACAATTTTTATTTCACATTACTTAGATTTTTTTTTTTTAGTCCCACTTGGGGACTTTACTATGTGATCTTTAGATCACGGCTATAATGCTTTGGTATACTTTGTATACCGAAGCATTATTGCCTGTCGGGCTGGGTTCACACGACTTATTTTCAGACGTAAACGAGGCGTATTATGCCTCGTTTTTCGTCTGAAAATAAGGCTACAATACGTCGGCAAACATCTTCCCATTCATTTGAATGGGTTTGCCGACGTACTGTCCAGACAACCTGTCATTTACGCGTTGTCGTTTGACAGCTATCAAACGACGACGCGTAAAAATACAGCCTCGTCAAAAGAAGTGCAGGACACTTCTTTACAACGTAATTTGAGCCGTTCTTCATTGAATTCAATGAAGCACAGATAAAAATTTACGGCTGTCAGAGAAGCCTCGCAAAATGCGAGGAGGAGCAATTACGTCTGAAACGAGGCAGCTGTTTTCTCCTGAAAACAGTCTGTCATTTCAGACGTAAAAGCCTGCTACCGTGTGCACATACCCTCAGTGTAAATCTGACAGGCAATCTATTAGGACGTGCCACCTGCAAAGAAGTTAAGAAGAGTTCATCACAAAATTATATGTACCCCAAAATGGTGGCATTAAAAAATACAACTAATCCAGCAAAAAAAGTCCTCATACATCTGTGTCGGTGGAAAAATAAAAAAGCTAACTCTTTAAATGCGATGATGGAAAACCGAAAAAAATTGCTTTTGTCATGAAAGCCTAAAATAGGCTGTTTACTAAGGGGTTAATGCCATGACAGACCATAAGGGAAACAACCATTCCCCCCACACCCACTCTGTGTCCCTTCTAGAAAGGGCACCCAGGGAAATTAAGCTCTGTCCTGTTCCGCTCTCTATATATTCACGCTGCCCATTGTGTTGCGAAAGATTGGGCCAGTCAAATCTGCCCCCTTGTTGGACCCCATGGCAATTGTAGGGGATGTCTTTGTGCCACCAAGACCCCTTGCATATTGTTGTTGAGCAGTTTACTGTGACCAGTATCTAACAGCATGCTTGTCTTCTTATGCTCATGTATTGTCTAACTTTTCAGAGTGGTTTCTTATTACCTATGCACTACCTCTATAATGTAGCCCATGTTTGTTTATATGTTTCATGTAGGAATGATCAGAATGTGATGGATGGTTGACTCTATCTTAATTGCATGTATAAACATGAGACCAAAGAGATTAAAACTTCGAATAACAAGATTCCAATCCACATTTTGCCTAACTAGCGAAGAGCTGCCAAGGCAGAGACTGAATACAGAAATGTATAGGGATAAATGTTGTCTAAATTGTCTGGTGAAAGAGCTTATTTTCTCAGGTTTGTTTTCTTTTTAGACCTGTTTGTGACCGCTGTATAGAACAAAAAGATTATCTGAGTATACTGTATGTGGAACAGTCTAATGTATAGACAGAGGGAGAAAGCAAGGGTGAGGATTGTGTTGTAATTAGAGGGGTTGTTCCAACCGGACAACCCATTTCCTAAATGCATCCACCCTGACTATCACCGGAGGGTCCAGCTGCAGTAACTCAGTTGTTGGCCGCTACTCGTTTTTCCTACATGTAATATTACACCTATTGAAATGAGTTGGAGGAAGCTGCTTTTCTATGATATTTATTTGCCCTCCTACAGATGGCGTCATACACTCCTCTGTACAACGCCTACTTGGTCGAAAGTAAAAACACGCCCAGTTGGGCATTAAGAAACTCGTTAGCATAAAGCTAAAAATCGCTAATAAAGTGGTTTAAAATAGATTGTTTTTCTAAATAAAAAGCATTACTGTCACCTACATTACAGCGCCGATTTCCTTATATAGGAGATAGGGCACTTATAATGTGGTGGTAGAGCCTCTTTAACATTTACCATATGTCTACGCAATGTTGGCATCTTTTTTTAACATCCTTTTATTTTTGTAGGAGGTTAGAAAGCTTACAAGTTTAGTAGCGAATTTGCTAATTTTTAAGAATTTAAAAATTCATCTTTTTATGGAACAATTTAGTTCTGTATTGATTTTGAGGGGCCTATATAATAGAAAATCCTGTATTCCAAATGGCATGTATGAACTTTAACTCATTAGGTGTTTTACAGTAATTAATGCAAAATGGAGATAGATTTCAAAAACTTAATTTTGTTGGAAAATTTTCCCTTTACAATCCAATTTTTTTCAGTAACACAGCAGGTGATTGATTATACAGAAACAAAGGTCAATGTTTGTTACCCCGATTTCTGCAGTTTTTAGAAATATTCCATATGTAGCTCTAGTGTGCTACTTGACTTAAATACAGTCTTCAGAAAGGTAGGAGCACCTTATCCATTTTGGTCTGTCATTTTATTAGGATGATTTTCAGGCACCATGTCACTTTTGCAGAGCACAGTACCAGTACAGTGGAAAACCTCAGCAAATTACCCCATTTTGGGAAACTACACCCCTCAAGGAATTTCTTAAGGGGTATAGTGAGCATTTTGACGCCACAATTGTTTCGTAGAATTGGGACGTGAAAATGAGAATTTTTTTTCCAATAAAACCTTGCTTTCGCCCCAAATTTTCATTTTTACAAGGGGTTAATGAAGAAAATGCACCCCACAATTTAAGCAATTTCTCCCGAGAACAAAAATACCCCACCTGTGGATGTAAACTGCTGTTTCGGTATATGGCAGGGCTCAGAATGGAAAGCATGCCATTGTGCTTTTGGACCCCCAACAAATGACCCTATTTTGGAAACTACTCCCCTTATGGAATTTATCAAGGAGTATAATCAGCGTTTTGACCCCACAGGAGTTTCATAGAATTTATTAACATTGGGCTGTGAAGATTAAAAATTATATTTTTTCAATTAAAACATCGCTTTAGCCCTAAATTTGTCACCGACTGCTGAAATTACAGTCCCCTGGTCGCCTGCTGTCCTCCTGTGATCGCCTAGCTGTGCTCCCCAGCTGTATCAACCGGGATAACAGCCCCTGCTCTACGGCTGCCTCTTCTATAGTGCATAATGCTCTGATTCAGGGCCGGCTTCAGGTTTATGTGGACCCTTGGGCAACACAGGCTTAGTGGGCCCCTTTGTGGTAGAACTCACGGCCATAGTAAAACGGCAATTTTTGCCTCCATGTAGAAGTTAGGCCCTGTTTAGGCCCCCAGTTTGTGCCCCCATATATACAGTGCCCTCTATAGATAGTGCCACACACACCCCCTGTAGATGATGCTACAGTGCCCTCTGTAGATGGTGCCCCCCTTCCCTGTAGATAGCACCATTGGGGCTCCCTCTAGGAGAGGAATTCCCAGCCAGAGCGTTGCCAGGGATTCCTCTCCTGGAGGAGCCCCTGACGTTATTGTTTATATAGGGATAGCGACGTGCAGGGCTTCTCCTGGAGCGGAAACCCCAGCCAGAGCGTCGACAACTATCTGGCCGGGGATTCTGATCCACGAGGAGCCTCTGACATCACTGTTAATATATGGACAGGGACGTTAGGGACGCCCCCTAGTGGGCGTCAGAGACTCCCTCCTGCTTGGCCTATTCTCTAGCTGGGGATTCCTCTCCTGGAGGAGCCCCTGACGTAACTGTCCATGATGGCAGTGTAAACGGGCCGAATGGGCCAGCCCTGCTCTGGTCCGAGAGAATTCACAGACCAAACAACTACGGTCGTTGTTCCCCGTGCCAACTAGCTATACGCCTCTGCGGTCTCTGACAGCAGAGCCCCCGTTCTCCCGCCACCTCATTTGATGAGGACAATGCTCTGATTGGTCCGTGAGAATTCACTGACAAATCAGAGCGATCGCTGACCTGGGACTGCATGAAGACATGGTAGTGGTTTGATGCCATGACTAATATATATGTCATGGAGCATTAAGTCCAGGAAATAGGGGGGTAAAAAATGGAATATCCGAGGGCGCAGCCGTACTGAAAATTGCTTTTATTTGTACAACAATAACAACAATGTGTTTCAAGGCCGTACCGGCCTCTTCGTCAGGTTAGGTACCTAACCTGACGAAGAGGCCGGTACGGCCTTGAAACACGTTGTTGTACAAATAAAAGCAATTTTCAGTACGGCTGCGCCCTCGGATATTCCATTTTTTACCCCCCTATTTCCTGGATCTACATAGTGGATTTTTACTAATCTTCGTATCGGAATTTGTGCTGCAACCGTCTCACCCGAGTATAACTTGGACACGCATCATTGGACGTTATGCTCCTAGCATAACAACATCAGGTCAGCACAATCGACCACCTTTTTATCATTTGTCCTCACATTTACAGACTCATGCACTATGTGCGCTTTGTTCCCTTTTTCCCTATAGCGTGATGGAGCATTAAGCAACACTTCTCCATGACTAATATTTTTGTTATATAGCATTAAGGGGTTAAAGAAGGGAAAGAAAAAAAACTGAACTAATCTGTCATGATCCAATTTTTTATTCCCCCCCCCCCCATACAATTATTTTTGATTTTATTTAGTTTACATTTTTTTATTTACTGGTTGACATCAACCATAGTTTTATTTAAAATCCTTTGCCACATGCTCAAAACATATATTTCTATTATATATTGCATGAATTCTGGATTAGGGTGTGTTCACATCACCGCTCGTTTCCGCTGAGTGGTTCCGTCTGAGGTTTCCGTCGGGTTAACGGAAAGTCAAACGGAAACCTTCGCTTCCGTGTCCCTCACAGTTGACGGAAACCTAGCTAATGGTTTCCATCTGTCACCGTTGTGACAGGGTTCCGTTGTTTTGGATGGAATAGTCGACTATTTTGGATGGAATTCGTCGACTGCGCTATTGATTCCGTCAAAAACGACTGAACCCTGTTCAATGGTGGGGGAAACTTGAAGCGAAGGTTTCCGTTTGACTTTCCGCTGAGGGGTTAACCCGAGGAAAAACCTCAGACGAAACCCCTCAGTGGAAACGAACGATGATGTGAACAGTGCCTTATGTGATGAAATAATATATGGGGTAAAGTTCCTCATACTGTCAATTCTACAGTATAGAATGTGAGTGCATTTATACAGGTAAGGAATTATACACACCTCAACTGTTGCAGAACCTCTTTTTTGGGGGGAGGCCTTCTCCTCTATACTTTTTGTAACAAAGGTGTGTAGTATCTGAGGTGTGTAATATGGTGTTCCGGAACTATATAATGCAACTGCAGCAGCTGTGGAAAACCAAAGTGAGAGTACAACATGTTAGTTATTGGTTGGCACAGGATAAGGAATTTCCTATAAAAGTGATCTGTTTTACAACTATTACTTACAGAGCCTTCAATGGAAAAGTGCCACTGACATGTACTATATTAATATTTATAATATAAGATCATATAGATGAATTAGATACATTCTGTGGGTGTACATAAGAATTCTACATAAGTGTCTGTATTTTTTTTGTGTAGAAGTTATCCCCCCTTGCTTTATCTGCTTTTTTTATTATTTATTTCTTGTTAAATATGGGCTTTTTGGTGCTAAGTTTTTCTTCATTGTGGATCGTTAATCAGTCCATAAAAAACAAACTAAAAATAGTAGTCTGTCCATGTAATGGTTTCATAATCATGTCCTATCCACAATAATTCTAGCCAAATAAATAGAAAATAAGCCGTTCAGGAATTAAACGTGACTGCCACAATGTTTAGAATAATTTCGTCTCAGAAATCCATATAGGACATCTTTCTTTAACAGTCAAGACAAGGAAGGAAAAGGCGTCTTAAATATTGCCTTTCCGAATTAGTAGGAGAATCATGACTTCCTCCTTTCATGAGGTGGAATGCGTGGTAAATTTGGAAGCAGACAAATCCGCATTCTATGGAATTTGTCATTTGATCTGTCAGGCTAATGGTTACTTAAATATATTTTTCATACATTCTCTATTCTATTTTTTATTTTTTTTAATTCTCCATGATTTTTATGATCACACCGTGGGAGCCAGTAATACAAAACTATAAACTACTTTTATATATGTTTTGTGAGCAGTGGTTCTAGATACGATAGAGGATTCATTTTTTGTTTGCGCTCGCTTTACTGCTACCGCAGTTGTTTCTGTAGTATATGGAGGAGTAATCTCAAGACCACTCTTCAGAATGAATGAGAGGCTGTTACAGCCCTGTCCATTTCCAACATAGGAAAATAGTAGTGTTGTGAAAAGTCCTGTAATGTGAGCAAATACATAGTAAGGGGCCATTCACGTATGTCCGTTGTCACTGAACGTTTCCCTGCGGCGTGTTGCAGAAAAGCCGAGCGGAAACTGATGCTAGAACACATCCCATAGCTTTCTAGGGGATCTGTTCTGGCACATGAGACATATGTTGTGCCGCCATAAAGGGCCGCCATCAGGAAATTCTGGGCCCCCACTCCCGTGGTACTGCCTGTTAACTGTTATGTGATAAATAACTAATAACTTTTGATTTGACTGAAAGATTTTGATGTCGTGAACCTGAGAAGATCAGAAGTCTGTTTTTTAGGGGAGTATAATTTATAATTTTATTTTTTTTCCATATTACTAACTTTTTTTTCTTTTTTTGTTTTGCAGGTTCCGCTGGACCATTTGGACTACGTCGTAGATTCGGTGGACTAGTTCGATTTATCTACGTATTTATTTTTATTTACTTTTTAATAAAATGGTTAACGAGGGTTGTGTGGGAGTTTTTATTTCAGTAAAAAAAAATTCTTATGTCTCTGTGCGTTTTTTATACTTTGTTAGCGCCTTAGTAATGGACTACGTCATACAGACCTGCCATTACTAAGGCAAGGCTTAGCGTTAGCCAGTAAAAAGGCTAGCACTAACCCCCCCCGTTATTACCCCAATACCCACTGCCACCATGGGTATCGGGAAAAGCCGGGTATGATCCAGTACCCGACCTTCTGTAGTGACAGTCAGGCACTGGGGCAGCTGGTTATAAAAATGGGGGGGACCCCCTGTCATATTCGTCTATTTTCTATTTATTTTTATTTTTTTACAACTACGTGGGGTCCACCTCATTTTCATAACCAGCCAGATACAATAAAGAAGTTGCAGCCTAGCATTACCAGAGTGGAAAGACCCACAGTTTTTTGCCCTTCCCAGCCTAATAATACTAGTCTGCGGCTGCCCCAGTGCCCGACCCTGACCATCACTGCAGGTGGTAGGTGCCCGGCTCTTCCCAATACCCCTGGTGGCAGTGAGTATCGGGGTAATAACGGGGGGATGGGTTAGTGCTAGCCTTTTTACTGGCTAACCCTAAGCCCCGCCTTAGTAGTGGACGTCGTCATACAGACAACTGCCATTATTAAGGCCCTAATATAAAAAACGCACAGAGACAGAAGAAAATATTTTTTTTATTGAAATAACTCCCACACAACCCTCTTTCACCATTTTATTTTTTTTTTAAAACATAGATCCTCGCAGTAGTCTACCGAATCTACGGCGTAGTACAAACGGTCCAGCGGAACCTGCAAAACAAAAATAAAGTTAAAGTGAAAAATAAAATAATTATGCCCACCTATAGCAGTCTTCTGTCTTCTCCCCTGCACCGCAATAGAAACTAGAGGTAAATTAACTGTAGTTTCTATTGTTGCGCATGGGACAAAATATTTGTGGCGCATCTCTAATAGTTATTAATTATTAGTTATTAGCCAGAAAAAGCTAATGCAGGGCTCCTAAAGTGACAGTCCCTGCATTAGCTATTTGACATTGGTTACTAGTCAGTGACCTACTTTCAATGTGACCTCGGGTAACCCGGTCACATTGAACTCTCCATTCATAAGAAATTGATGGCCTATCCTCTGATTGGAGTCAGTCTCCCGGCACCAGCGGGTTACCAGTGGTCACTGAAAGCAGGTCACTGAAATCTCATCCAGTTTTTACGCTACGTGTGAACATACCCTAATGGTGACAATTAAGCTACGTTCACACTGGGCTGATAAGGTACACAAGCGTATCTGCCCCGTTGGCCACAGGAAATTCCGGGCAAAAAAACGGCACCAAATTGTGGTGCAGTTTTTCGCCCGGAATGTCCGCTGCGGAAAACTGTAGAATTGCCGTTTCATCTCGTGACCGCGGCTACAACCTGTGATTTGGCTGCAGCGGTCACACGGGATAAAATGTCATCCCAGGGGGGGCGGCCTGCAGAACGTCTGAGATAAGTATAAGATGTTTTTGTTTTTTTTCTAAGTTGTGATTTTTGCGGCGTATTGACTGCAAAAGTCGCAACACTTGAATGTTTGTTGCGGGTCTTAGATCCCGATTGAATTCAATGGGGAAAACCCAAAACAAAATAGCGGCGATTCCGCAAACACAATTGACATTCTTAAAAACGCACCTCAGGTCAATTTGTGTGCAGAAAAACTCCCCATATCACGTTTTTCTTGATATCTCATCCACTCAGCTGCTACTGTATTATGCTGCAGATTTTATGCAACTAAATATGCTGCGGAAAATCTGCAGTATTTATGCCACTTCTGGACTAGATCTTATTCAGTACATTCAGACACGTTACTGTATCAGAAGAGCTGTTTGCTCCCACTCCAGTCCTTGTCCCGGCTCCCAGCGATGATGAAGACCTCTGGCTCCAGCACACAGGTCCAGGCTCCAGAAAATGGCGGCGGGCTCACATAACGGCCGCCACGTTATGATTTTGGACTTGATTCCTCCTTCTCACCTCACGCAGCTACGCGCTATTATGTGGAGGAGGAGGTCAGTAGAAGAGGATGGGGAGCGGGTGGAAGGCTCTGCAGATAGCAGAAGTTGGCGGGGCATCGGCCGGGCCCCCTCCTTAGTTTGATTTGGTCTGGACCCCTGACAGTAGTAGCAGTACCCCTAGTACTGCCCTGATGGTGGCCCTGCCACCATACGGCGCCGGATCCAAAACGTAACAATTTTGTGTCTTGTGCAGCATTTTTGTGTCCGGCTCCCTTGGAAGTCCGGTGCTGTATCCTATTTAATGTATTGTTCACTAATGCAAAGATGTATCAGTTGCGATCAGGATTTTCTCCAGTAATACTCCATGACAGCACCACAGGAGTTTGACTCCACGCCCTAATAGGGACAGGAAACACAGAGAAGTTAAAAGCCCCTCCCCATCCGAACTCCATCAGTATTTTCCCTGTCCCTATGAGGCATGGCAGAGAGGTGTTCTGGGGACAGAGTCTAGTAAATGTTTAAATTTTTCTGGTTCACTTACCACGCAGCGGAGGTTGATCGGTATCCTTCCTCCTCTGCTGCTGCTTTGGGTTGTCTGTTGTCCTGCGCCTCTTCGGAGGTTAAGCTGAATGGTCCCAAAGAAACTCTGCTCTGGTCCTCCATGAGCTCTCCAGCCGTATTCCCAGAGCCTCCTCCGCGTGTATGGGACACCGGCCGCTGGATGAAGATACTTCCGTTTTCGTGATGACAACTTCCGGTCGGTGGAACGCATATGCCGTATTGGACGAGGAAGGCGCTGATCCGGGCGGCAAGATATAAAAACGCCTTAATAAAGAGGTTCTTTCTACTAAGTTAGGACAAATCATACATGTCTATAATCCCTGAGATAGAAGGATCCTCCTCCCACTCTGTAGAGTGCAGCGCAAACCCTGGCCCAGTAAGTATTATTGCTAGGGGATCTGGGATTCTTTAGCAGGGGGCTCAATTACTTATATTTACCTTTTTGTTTCTTGATAGGGTGACAAAAGGGCCCTCCAGAAATCGAAAGAAAAGACCCGTATAACCCGTAAATGTGGCATTTGTTCTAAAAAAAAATACCAGTTGCCCAAAAGAAACCCCTCTGTCAAGCCTGTACAGAGAAAATTATACTGGAAGAACAACCCTCTTTAATGGATAAGATAAAAACCCTTATGCGAGTAGAGATACAATAGTCTCTAGCAGCTTTCTCGTACTCAAACATGCCATCAGTTTCCACCCCGGTGGGGAAAAAAAAGAAAGCTAATTCCAGATGACTATTCTGATTCTAAAAGCTGTCCGTTCCCTATTCCTGAAGATATGGAGGAAGGGGAATTATCTCATATCATGTTAGTGGATGATGAAGACAGAAAATATTATTTTTCATCAGAATATATGGATGTATTCCTTCAGGCCATAAACACTATGGCGATTGAAGAAATTAAAGAAAAAAAAGAACAGTTCATGATTAAATGTTCACAGGATTAGGGAATGGGAAGAAACGTGATTTTCCCATTCATGAAAATATTCAAAAATTAATTAAACAGGAGTGGGAAAATCCAGAGAGAGGCTGGGTATTCCTGGGGAGCGAAGATATCGCTGACTAACAAATAAAAATCTGCGAAGAAATTCCAAAAATTGATATACAGGTAGCCAAAGTGGCTCGGAGAACGACCCTCCCATTGGAAGGCTCCTCTCGGCTCAAAGATCCTATGGTTCAGTAAGTGGAGAGTCTATTAAAAAAGCCTGGGAAACATCTTCAGCCATTTTAAAAACTAGTGTAGCTTCTAGCAGTGTAGCCCGATCAATGTTTCTTTGGCTAGATCAGCTGGAAGCCCACTTGAGGGAGGGTGCCCTTAGAGATTAAATCCGGGCATCCCTTCCTTTACTGCAACAAGCTACAGTGTTCTTAGCTGATGTCTCAGCTGTCGGTAAGAGTCGCAGCAAGAACTGCTGTCCTCTCAAACACTGCAAGACGAGCCTTGTGGCTCATTTTGTGATCGGGGGATACAGTTTCCAAATGGAAACTATGTACTATCCCATTCAATGGAGCATATGTATTTGGACCCGCACTGGATAAGATCCTTGAAAAGGTCTCCGACAATAAAAAAAAATAAAAAAAGGTTTACCCGAACCTAAGCAGCCAAAAAAGAAATATTCCATTCGGCCTTCCAAAAGTCAGTCCCAAGACTAAAGGTAAAGGAAAGTCAGGGAGATGGAGTTACCCAAAAGGTAGCAACCGACCAAACGCAGATAAAAAGTGACGTTGAAGTGGGCGGAAGCATCTCAAAATTTTACAAGGAATGGGAAAACATTACTGCAAACACCTGGATCTTAAATACAGTTCAAAAAGGATACAAGATAAATTTCCCTGGGGGATATGAAGAAAATTCTGTCATTACAAATCTACAGACCCCTTTTCTTTAAAAGGAACTGCAAAAAGGAATCCTGAAACTCCTTCAGATGCAAGTGATTTTACCAGTTCCTCTGGAAGAGGAAGGCGTAGGCCATTATTCTCGCCTATTTTTGGTAGGAAAACAAAAACAGACCGCTCTTTCAGGGCAATAATAAATTTAAAACCGTTAAACAAATTTGTATCCTACCATAGTTTCAAGATGGAATCCATAAAGTCAACAATCCCACTGATTTGGAAAAATCACATGATGGCCACGATCGACCTTCAGGATGCCTATTACCACATACCTATTCATCGCCGATATCAAAAATTTCTACGATTTTTCCATCATTCAGAATCTAAAGATACATCGCTTCCAGTTTTCCTCCCTTCCGTTCGGGATTTCTTCTGCCTTTAAGGATCTTCAAAAAGTTAATGGTGGAGATAGTGTCTTATTTAAGGAAACAAGCAATAAATATTGTTCCTTATTTAGACTATTTTCTCATTGTGGCTCATGGATCACCCCTCTTGCAGATTCACCTAAAAAAGACCTGCCAGGTTCTTCAAAATTTAGGCTGGATCATAAACTCCAAAAATCTGATTTTCAGCCATCGAGACAAAAGGTATTTTTAAGAGTTCTACTAAACTCCCAAAAACAAACACTTTTTTTACCTCAGGACAAGAGACTTCTTATTCAGAAGATAACTTCCTTCCGGAAACTAAGAAGTCTCATTGAGAAACACCATGTCAGTACTAGGATCCATGACCGCATGTACTCAGTCAGTGGCATGGTGTCAAGCTCATATCAGACCTCTTCAAAACCTGATACTGTCCAGCTGGGACAAGAATCCTCTATCTCTGGAAAAGATTTCTCTTTCCAGTTATGTGATGTCTTCTCTCCTCTGGTGGATAATTTCCAAAAATCAGAAAAAAATGGTTTTGTGCCATCAATTTCCAGTAATATCAGTGACCACTGACGCCAGCAAAATGGGCTGGGGAGCGCTGGTCCTTCGGCAAATGTTCCAAGGTATTTGGAACCTGCCAGTCTCTCACCGCTCCTCAAACTTCCCTGAGTTGATGCTTTCAGGGTTTCCCAAACCGCAATTAAGTCATCTAACTGCAGGGTCTCATGTTCGAGTGTATTCAGACAACATGACTACTGTAGCTCATTTACGTCACCAAGGGGACACAAGGCATCAAAGTCTTCAAGCTTTATCAGCAAAAATATTTTTTTGAGCAGAATCGCACCTACTATCCCTGACAGCCATTCATCTCAAGGGCTCATGCAATATATAGGCTGATTTTTTTCTAAGCTGTAACAATCTGGATCCAACCAAATGGAGCTTAAACAATCAAGTCTTCCAGTTAATCACCCAGAATTGCGGGCGTTCTCAAATAGATCTCTTTGCATCCCAAAGCAATCACAAAGTCCTTTTTTTTTCCTCTCTAAACCCAAAAGAATCCTCCGTAAGGGTGGACGCACTAGCTCACAAATGGGATTACCATCTGGCATACGCATTTCCACCCTTTTCCCTGCTACCCAGGGTCCTACAAAAGATGTGGAGAGATAAAATTATTTAATCTTGGTGGCTCCCTTTTGGCCCAAAAGAAGCTGGTTTGCTCTCCTAAATAACCTAAAGCTGGAAGACCCCGTAATTTTACCCCATTCGATGGACCTTCTACATCAGGGGCCTGTTTTTTCATCAATACCCTCAAAAGTTTTGCCTTTCTGCATGGCTTCTGAGCAGTCCATCCTAATCTAGGGGCCTGTCTGACTCAGTTATTCAGACACTCCAGTCTAGTAGGAAACAAGTAACAAATAGTGTGTATATATACAAAAGTTTGGAAAACATTGATTTATTTTTGTGATGCAAGTCCACCTGACCCGTTCCATCCTAATATATCTAAGATTTTGGATTTTTTTTTTTTTACTGACGGGCCTCGATAAAGGGCTAAGACCTAGCACATTAAAAGTACAGGTCTCCGCTTTGAGCGTTTTTTGTTTTTTTTATTTAGATTTAGCAAATCATAGGTGGAATAAACTCTATCTTTCTCCCAAAGTCTCAAATTTGCTTCCTGCATGGGATCTAAATATTGTTCTTTAAAGGACTGTTACCTTTTGAACCATTAATAGATTCAAATATCTGAGACCCATCATGGAAAACCGCTTTTCTTGTAGCAATTCTATCAGCCAGAAGAGTTGCGCACTTCACATTTCTCTAGATAAGAGAGCCTTATTTAAGATCGACCCAAATTTCCTTCCAAAAGTCTCGGAATTTCACATGTCTCAAGATATTGTGTTGCCTTCCTTCTGTTAAAATCCTTCTAACCTGGGAGAGGCAGAGTTTAATTCCCTGGATGTACGGAGAGTGGTTTTAAGATTCCTTGAGGTATCCAGTGAATGGAGACCAGATCAAAATTTATTTAATTTCAAGGTCCAAATAAGGGTTTGAAAATATCAAAGAGTACTCTTTCAAATTGGATGAAATTGGCGATATGTCAATCATACACCATTCAAGGCTTATCTCCTCCAAGCAAACTTAAAGCTCACTCTACAAGAGCAGTCTCTGTCACTTGGGCTGAGAGGGAAAACACAACTATCAAGCAGATCTGTAGAGCAGCGACCTGGTCTACCCCTCACACTTTCTCCAAACACTACCATTTAGAAATGTTTTCAACTGAAGATCTCTCCATTGGGAGAAAAGTACTTCAAGCAGTGGTCCCTTCCTAAAGGTAATCATTTGGTATTCTCCTGTGGTGCTGTCATGGAGGGTGACTGGAGAAAATAGAATTGGTTCTTACTGGTAATTCGGTTTCTAGGAATCCTCCATGACCGCACCCTTATTTCCCTCCCTAATAGTTATTTGTAAAACACTGATGGAGTTAGGATGGGCAGGAGCTTTTAATCTCTGTTTTCTGTCCCTATTAGGGCGTGGAGTCAACCTCCTGTGGTGCTGTCATGGAGGATTCCTAGAAACTGAATTAACAGTAAGAACTAATTCTATTTTTTTATATATATATATATATATATATATATATATATATATATATATATATTTTTTTTTTTTTTACTGCAAAACCATCAGTTGTCGTTGGTTGTCATCAGTTTTTACTACAATGGTCCACCAAAAAGGTAGTCTGTGGTCTAAAAATGTGCCATTTTTTTTTATCAGAGTGGTGCATAGTATGTGATTGGATGCATGATAGATTAGTTACGTGTTGTGTACTTGTCATGTCAC
This sequence comes from Rhinoderma darwinii, assembly GCF_050947455.1. NCBI lineage: Eukaryota > Metazoa > Chordata > Amphibia > Anura > Rhinodermatidae > Rhinoderma > Rhinoderma darwinii. Next base: position 238,136,848 of record NC_134691.1, read on the forward strand.
AAAACATCTGATGTGATCCTGGCATGTCAGGGCTCTCCTTCTCAGCGCTACACTGAAGTCTGATACACACGTTGTAATGTCACGTGTGTCATATTCAGTGCAGTGCCGAGGGGGAGAGCCCAGAAGGCAGCTACTGTCCGTTTTTACCTCGGATCACATCTTCGAAGCAGTATTGTGTGAACCTGCAAAGGCGCCAAACACTAGCTCTAACTTCACGGAGGAGCTAGTTTTTAGCACCTTTACAGCTAACCAATCCCGCACCACACAGAGATTGCTGTTTCTATTCACACAACTTGGTACTGGTGTCAGCCGTTAAAAACGTCAATTTCTGACAGCCATTTTGCATCTGTTCCGGGTTTCCGTTTTTAACATCATTTTTACACGGTTTTAAAAACTGATGAATTTCATTTGTAGATGGTGCCACACTGCCCCCTGGAGATGGTGCCACACTGCCCCTCCCCGCAGATGGCACCACACACAATGATGCCGCTAACCCCCGCCCACTCTCCCTGCAGATAGATAGCGATATCAGTGGCTTCTCCTGGAGCGGAATCTTGGACAAAGCGTCAGCAATACACTGGCCGGGGATTCCAGGAGGACCCCTGACATCACTGTCCATATATGGACAGGGACTTCACGGGCTCCCTCTAGTAGCGGAATCTCGGCCAGTGCGTCGGCAATGCCCTGCCAATATATGGTCAGTGATGTCCAGGGCTCTTCCAGCAATGGAATCCCCAGCCAGAGCATCGGCAATGCTCTGGCCAGGGATTCCCATGCCCACGGTGTTCATACGGCGGACAATACATTAAGACTGGATACA